>NC_049987.1:24816903-24952116 GCF_000003815.2 Branchiostoma floridae | reverse complement strand
ATATGAACTTGGTTACGTTAATCAGGCACATAAAATGTATAACATACCCATATTACTCTGCAGTAATAACGTTGTCATCATCTGTATTGTCTTATGGGCCTAATTATCCTGTAAAATGTTAGTTCTATCCTTTTACTTTTTTATTGCTTTACTATGTCAAGTTTTTCAATACCTGTGTGTTTGCTTTAATGCTTGAATACTCCTGAGTCTCTTCTGTCCTCGTCGCAAATACGTATTTGTGTAGAAGACACTCAGGAGCTATAATATGGCTGGATACCAGGCTATGAGTATGACTACGCAACTGGAATTGCAATCAATAAACTACCATTATGTAATGTTTGCTTTGGTCTAGCTCTGAATGTTACAAATTTTCCAGGCGAGTTTGGAACAAGCTTGTACTGGTGCAGGATATAGGAGATTTCTTTTACACAACCTGTTTCTTACCTGCTGACATTTCGGTGTCTATCAGACACCTTTTTCAGAGCTTCTGACTGGAGTTCTGCTTCTTGCCCCTAGGCCCTACAAGTAGCTGATGGTGGTGGTGCTTTTGTAGAACTCCAGTTAGAAGTTCTGAGGAAGATGTCTGACTGACATCGAAATGTCAGGAGGTAAGAAACAGCCTGGTTGTGTAAATGAAATCCCCAATATCCTATTAGTAAGTTCTACCAACCTGATGAAGTTATTTTCGGTTGTACTGTAAACAGTTGCACATCCGTGAATAGTTTCATCAGGTTGGTACGTCACTGAATAAAGAGACTATTTTTTACACAACCATTACTTTATTCACGCCGCCTTTTTGGTGACTGGTCAGAAGATACCAGTCAGAATTGCCCTGAAGAAGGTGACAGATGGTCACCGAAACGTCGGTGTGAATAAACCAATGGTTCAGTACAGGGTTGTAGCCAGCCTGAAATTATTTTCTGTTCCCTCTATTTTGAATCCTATCGGCGCGACATTCCTAGGGGGGTATGGGGGCATGTTCACCGAGAAAATTTTGAAATCTATACCCTCTGAAATGCTATTTCCTGCATTTTGAGGTGTAAATTTTGCTGGTAGACTAAGCTGTTCAATGGCATCTGTTTTGGGGAAAAATTACACAAGGGAGACAGTTTTATTATAATCTTTACATATCGATTTTTGTCCGTCACAGAGGACGGAATGGGCAAATTTTTTTTCAGTCTCCAGCTACAAAATTCCGTCAAAGGAAGGATGGGTACTCTCCAAGCAGAGGTTAGGCTCCGGCTGTTTTTAATGTTATTTTTAGTCCTTTTTATCGGGCTTTCTATTTTGTAATTTTTCTTGAAGTCTGCCAGCCAAACATATATATACTTCAAGAAAAATGACAAAATAGAAAGCTCGATAAAAAAGACTAAAAATAACGTTAAAAAACAGCCGGAGCCTAACCTCTGCTTGGAGAGTAGGATGGGTGCTGGCTTCAACCCTGGTTGAGAAAAAAGAGTCTCTTTATTTGGTAAACAGTTACAGTTTCGCTCTATCTTTCATTCATGAAAACAAAGGCACACAACACTCACAGACCACACCAGCCATATCTATGTTCATGATACTTTATTGGTACCAAAAGATAGAAAATAAGGTAAAGTTGGGGGTCTACTAAACCATACTGATAGGGGTACAAAAGACTAAACATTACGGGAAAATTACGTGTGGTTTGCTAGTAAAAAAAAATTCAATATCACAGAAGGGAAGTTCATAACCAATTAATGTGAATAAACTTAAATTGAGTTATATTATCATATAAAATAATTAGCAGTAAATAGAATATTAACATAATAATATATATTGCTTTAACATAGGTTCTTGTTTGTGTGGCTGTCATATTAAGCTCCTTCCTAGAGAGGAAGGTAACGTTGTCAAAGATAAAGCCGATTACGAAACAGCTTTCTACCTAAAGTAGGAGTTAGTGAATATTTATAAAGGTTTGGTATAAATACACTGTGTACATGAGGATACAAAGTACTGTGTACAATGGCGCCGGCTTAAACATTGTAAAGGGGAATCTGCATACAATATGAGGCAGTGGTATGCCTAGCCTGGTATGTAGGGTAGAGGTTTATGGTTTAACATAATTAGCGCCCAAGTTACTGAGCACTCAAAAATTTCGATCCTTCATCGTTTTGACCCTTCGTTTACAAGTCCAAAAAGTCGTTCTCTCTGCACAGCTATCTTCACAAAAATAAGCCTTTTTTTATTATTATTATTCTTACTTTCCCCGTGTGTGGGCTAGAAAAAATAGGTTCTGACTACTACAACACGTCGCGTGCGTCCACACGCAAGCTACACGAAGGGTGGACGAACACAGAACCCACGCGGCACCATCGTCTCGCAGGATAGAAGAACAAGTAAAACGGTAGAATTTCATCGTACAAGGATTGATTAATACTGCCAAGCTACACGTATGCTCTTTAAACAAGCTCCTCTACAAACTAGAAAGCCTACAAAAATGCGTAAAGAATTATTTTTAGAAAAAAAAAGGGAACATGATGCTGACTACAATGGAGGCTACACTGGCTGGCTCGGAAGGTCTTGATACAAAACAAAGCCTCCGTAACCAGTGGGAAAGAGATTAGAGCATCTCACTCTCCAACAACTTGTGTCTTCATCTCAACATTTTCCTCCAATCACATCACATCATCATCTCTTTTCCTATCTCCGTATCTTACACAGTCATGTTTACAAAATTAGTATAAGGACATTTGCTAAATTTTCTCTCTCTCTCTCTGTTCATGATCAAGGCTATATTCTTATCTCTCTCTTTTTCGTCAATCTTTTTCTAAAATTCCGAAGCACGTTCTACGACAGGCTATTGACGTGACCGTTCTCGCCCATCTCTGTCCCGTCCTCGTTAGTCATGACGGTAACGAGTTTTCCCACCGCCTTGTTGAGGTCGCCCGCCATGTTGAACAGGCTTCCTACCGTGTTTTTCCCTGCAGGTCAACGGGACGAAAATCCGTTTACTGTAACAGAGGGGAGAGGAGGAAAAGGGTCGGTCAGAGAACAGAAAAAAAGAAAATATAGAAACTCAAAACGAGATAAAATAAATCATACTAGTTATAATAAGGACCTAAAATAAATTATGTATCAAGGATAAATAAAACTAACAGTGATTGTTAAAATCATCCGGTAAAACTGTGCAGAAAGTAAGGGACTGTGGAAAGTGTGCAGAAAAAGGGTAAGGGGGAGGGGGGCAAGTGCAGATATAGTTGGCAATCTGTTGGCACTCAAGGTTGGTAATGTTTCATAGACACAATCAAATCTGAACAAAGAATGATAAAGATATTGCTTGTGAGCAGCAGTAACAAGTTTTCCCCAATCAATCAATCAATCAATCAATCAATTAATCAATCACCCTCCAGGTCAGGGACACTGCACATAAGATGTTTTTGCCCATCTCAAAAACTGTGCAAAAAGCAAGGGAGACAGAAGGAAGGAAAGAAGCAAGACAGCGAAGTAAAAATGAAGCAAAATAGGAAAAATAAAGGTGACACCTACAGTGCCTTTTACAGACGATAGGTGTATCTGGTGCTGGAGGGACCTGGGAGAGATGGAGGAAGAGAACGGGAAATAAATGAATGAAACTTCAAAGTTAAACGAGTGTAACATGTATGGTACAAGGAAAACCAGGAGAGAAAATTTCAGGATTGAACAAAGTTGGTAGTGCATGTACATGTACATGGGTAACACAAATAAAGACATCGAGTCAGAAGACAAGAGGAAAGGGACGTTCAGTTCCATGCAAAATTTCAAACGTTCTCCATATAGCAACATAGTTGTGCACCCAATTTTTTTTCTGTTCACCAACTGGTAAATTTTCAGGTTAGGGGTGCACCTATTCCCCAAATGCTTACCTTGTGTGTGACTGGTGGACTGATGTGTAACTTGTGTGTGATTGGTCAACTGTTGCCTACCTTGTGTGTGATTGGTTGACAATTTGCGTACATGTACCTTGTGTGTGACCTTGTTATGTGACCTTGTGTGTCATTGGTCGACTGTTGTCTACCTTGTGAGTGATTGGTCAACTCGTTGCCTACCTTGTGTGTGATTGGTCAACTCGTTGCCTACTTTGTGTGTGATTCGTCAACTCGTTGTTTAACTTGTGTGTGATTGGGACGACTGTTGCCTTACTTGTGTGTGATTGGTCAACTAGTTTCCTAACTTGTGTGTGATTGGCCAACTCGTTTCCTAACTTGTGTGTGATTGGTCAACTCATTGCCTAACTTGTTTGTGATTGGTCGACTGTAGCTTACCTTGTGTGTGATTGGAGTCTGGAGGGAAGGAGCTGTTGACCTCCCGCATGACCTCCTCTAGCTGCTCTTCCGGAGTCTGCTGGCGCCGCTGTCCGTCGCGCAGTGGGGGAGGGGTGCGCGTCGCTCCTTGCACTGAAGACGGGAGGGAGAGTTTAACAGTGATAAGATTAATGCAAGTTCTTTCTCAAGGCCCAAAGGTAACATGAAAAGGGACGGAGCGATGAAGGAATACATTATTTAACATGTGTCAAACACATATAACATAATAAGTCTAAAAGCTGACTCTAAATTCTAACTTATTGGGTTTGACTTCTAGCTTCTTGTACTGAAGATGGGAAGGAGAGTTTAACATATATTTATTTCAAGTTCTTGCTCATGGGCTAATTGCAGGTGACACGAAAGGGGACAGACAGTTAGTGAAGAAACATATAACTTATGTTTACCCTAGTCTCAAAGCTGACTCTAACTCTAAGTTATGAAGTTCTTCTCTCTCAGAGACAGTGGAAGTCGAAGGGTGCCCACTTGGGGCTTTGAGATATCAGGAGGTATAGAAGTGAGCCCTTTCTTACTTGTGTCATTAAGCGTCTAGAAGTTGTACACAAGGAAACAAGTTTGGCAGGCTAAATAAAAGTTCTAAACTGGAACTATGTGGCTCCAGATGTCTTACTGAGGGATGACAGGTGCGATAAATGTCCGTAAGCTGAGAAATGAGTCCTCTCTACTATGCAATGTTTACAAAGCTGGGTTAGCATTTACAGCAAATGTGTTCTCCAAGAGAAGATGGGTAGACAATCTCAAGGAAGATATCCAAAAACTGGACTTGCAAAAAGCCACCCCCCTTGACACAGGCAGCTGGAGATCAGCAATCAGAACTAAACTACATCCCAGAACGTTCCAACCTTGCAAGACTGGGCTAAACCAGATAGTGAGAGAGTGTGTGACTGTTCTCACCTCTGATGTCTGCGGCGCCATTGACGGCCCCGTCCCCGTTGGGAAGCCCGTTGGTCGTGGTGGGGAAGCGCGGGGCCCGCGAGGGCGGGGTGTTGCCAGGCAGCGAGCCCTGTGAGGACGAGGGCGTGACCTCGTTGGGGGTGTGGCTGCTGGACGACGTGTGGGAGGTCGGGCTGCGGTCACTCTGCGGCTGCACGGACAAAGGGCAAAGGTCAGTATCATGGAAGCTGTGTTGGTAGTTCTTTCTGTTCAGGCAGCCATACTCAGCATAATGAAGATTATGCTGCCTGAAATGCTAGTTATCACCGTGAAAGTACAATGCTCAGCAACACAAAGATATACAGGAATCACATTTTCAATGACCCTTTTGACATTTTTGGCCATTTGTTGACCATTTGCGTATTCAAGTGTCCTTTACTCTTGCTAGTTTACATTCTGAAGTTATTGGTCATCAGTATAGATTCCGAAGAAGGCAACTGTTACAGTGGTTAAAAATTTGATCCGTGTATACTTGTGTTTGAGGCAAGTTAAGCACTGTACAACGGTCATGTATCATCTTCATGATTACTGACAGCGATTGTAACTTGTAAGCAATACAAAATTCAGCCCATGGCTGCCAAGTATCTTCAGTTGTGAAATAAGTTTCAAAGTTAACTGCCATGTATGAACAAGCTGCCATACAATATTGTGCCTGAGACAACTGTGACAGGTAAGATGTATATGGGTACATGTATGTCGTGCACTTAAGAAGCTCTATCCATCTGCCGGATCCCCCCCCGACAGAGTGATGGATGGGGGGATCTGGGTGCCAGAGGAAGGGTGACAGATGAGCGTAATTTCCAAGCAGGCGAGGCGTCGCCTAGTAATCCTTGAGGAGGAACGCTGCCTGGGTTTCCCTACTTTAGGCTACACTTATTTATTTCCTTGGTTTGCGGACTTTCAAATTTCAGGTAGAAAACTTCAGGCCACATCTATTTATTTCCTCCACCATTTCTCAGCAAAATCTGCCTGGATATGCAACTTGGACTTGGAACATTGACCGGAAAATTGACAGATTGTGTGAATGTTTTTCTGACTCTGGTAATGTAGTTAGGACTTACATTAGGAAAGCTGAAAGTGCTTTGAGTATCCCTGCACTGTTGGAGAGCATCCCATCACACTCTGTCAGACACTAATTCCACTACACTTGGGAATTGCAGAGTTCATGGTTTTGGGTGATTCTGTTCGGAGTCATGCATCGGAAGCTGTAAGTGCTGTGAGGATCCCACCACTGTATCAGACGCTAATTCCACAACACTAGCGTCTTGCTGTAAATCCCTTGCCGAGATCGGAAACGCTGATCTATTGTATGACTGTTTCTGGTGATTCTGTTTGGAGTCACGCGGGGTAGTTTTAAGTGCACTGGGTATCCCTGCACTGTTTGAGAAAATCCTAGTGCTTCATCACACTGTTTGAGAGCATACCACCACTCTATCAGACACTAGTTCCATGGCCACAACACTAGCATCTTTGGGAATTGCAGAGGTCCGGTTTCTGGTGATTCTGTTTGGAGTCACGCGGGTGAGTTTTAAGTGCTGTGAGCATTCCTGCACTGTTTGAGAAAATTCGAATGCTTTAATTTATCACACTACCCCGAATGATACAAAACTTCTGGTAGATTTGTACTCTTACTGACATTACACAAAGGGTTTGTTTGTGATGTTGAAATTTGAACCCAAGCTGTAGTATCATACTGTGTTTCGGTATTAAAATCAAAAATTCACTATTGCCAATCAAGGCAAGTCCTCAACCTAACATGTACATAAGGTAGCAGTTACTCAAACACCTGGATAGATTTATTTGGAAACAGTGAAACGTTTCAGGTAGCATCCATTACCTTTTGTTAGTGAATGCACAACTGTAATGTACTGAAAAACCAGGTATTTAGCTAAAATCCATGAGTATGCATTCATCTATAAATAAAATGAAGAATAAATTTAGATTATCCAATTGGAAACAAAAAAAGACAAGTCATTAGACAAGGTTAACACACAAGGTGAGTCAACAAGCTCCAAACAGTTACTGCAAAAACAAACACCTTGAACGTATTCAGGCCAACTCTTAAGGCAGTAAAACTCCTGGGTGAAATGAAAACTTGGCAGTAAACTTTCCTCTGGTTTTACAAGGCTAAATCGTCCTCGGCTCCTGAGCTTCATATCTCCCCTAAGTGCCATACGGCTGAAGACCGCCAACAAGAAAATCCTTCCCCAACCTCAAGAGAAGGATAAAAATCTGACAAACGCCGAGAAACTACTCCAAGGAAATCCCTGGGCTTGTAAAGTTTTTATTGTCTTGTACTTTCAATAGGATACTAAAAGTCGATGGGCTTAGCACTCTACGCTTTACAACCTATATAGCACTTTCTTAGATTGCCTTATTGGCTGGAGCTCAACGGTAGCAGCCTCACAATTCAGGTCCAGGTTCCAATAAGTTGGTCATAGAGAAACTGTGGTTCAATCCTGGGTAGGGTACCTTGGTTGGGGTTGCATCTGTCTTTTGTACGGGATGTAAAATGCACCTGGTCCTGTGTTTCAAAGTTGAGCTCCTGGTTTCAATTAGTTAGTAAAAGAGACACCATGGTTCAAGCTTGGGTAGGGCATCTCGATTAGGACTACACCCATCTTTAAGCCCCGTTTACAAATCAAGAATTTAGCTCGGCCGAGTTGTCAGCGAGCTCTAAATTACGAGGAGGTATGACCCTGATGCCGACGAAGAAACTCTGCCGTTAGATCGTAGGCTCAGGTTCATGCCTCCTCGTAATTGAGAGCTCGCTGACCAACTCGGCCGAGCTAAATTCTTGATTTGTAAACGGGGCTTTAGGAAGGGGTTAAAAATGCGGGTCCTGTTTTTGAGGAGGTGCCTTGTGCACATTAAAGTGGAAGGCATAGCAACCCCTCCCTGTAAAATATACCCTGCTACAGAAACAGCATTAGGAAACTTGCTGACCTATGTGCCACTAGGCACTACATTTTGCATCTGAACAAACTTTTAATAGGATAGTCAAAGCCTACAGGCTTGGCACTTTCCATTTTACAGCCAATAGTACTTTCTACGATTGCCCAACGTCGTACAATTTACAGTAGCATGACCCCAGCCTAACCTGCGTGTTGAAATTGGCAATTCTTTATCACCAAATCCTCTAGACAACAATTAGATCCTGACCAACCTCAAGGATTTTCCTACGAAGCGATCTTAAAAAGTTGGAATGGCAGATAAAAAAGTTGGATGCCCCTATCTTCTTGTGCAATATAGCTCAGCAGGAATCCCATTCCCAGAATGAAAAGCCAATCTCTCAAAGGTCCCTGAAGCTTGTTTCTGTGCGGTACGTTGACTCATTGCCAAGAAAGGTCATGAACTCATCTGAAGTGGGCCAGAATTCTCCTGGTCGCCCCAAGAGGAGATGGGTAGACAATGTCAAGGAAGATATTAAAAAACTGAACCTGCAAAAGCTTACTCTCCAAGCAGAGGTTAGGCTCCAGCTGTTTTTTTTAGTCGTTTTTATCGGGCTTTCTATTTGTCATTTTTCTTGAAGTACGCCAGCCAAGGTTTTGACACAGCAAGATAAAATAAAAAATAGAAAGCCTGATAAAAACGACTAAAAAAAAACCTTAAAAAAAATAGCCAGAGCCTAACCTCAGCTTGGAGAGTAGCAAAAGCCACGTTCCTTGAGAGAGGCAGCTGGAGATCAGCAATCAGACCTGAACGACATCCGGCAACGTCCAACCCTCGCAAGACTCTGGGATAAACGGATGCTACACCGGTGAATAGTGAGTGAGAGTGTGTGAGACATTGCGCAGCAGTTCACCGAACCACTCCCATGAGGAGATTGCTAGAGCCCCATTCCCAGAATGATACGCCAATCTCTCACAGGTCCCTGAAGCTTGTTTCTGTGCAGTACGTCGGGCGGAAGTTCACCAAACCACTCTCCAGCTCCCGCTCCACGAGAAGATTGCTACATTTATCACGTCTGACGGAACTTTTTCGCTCTTATTGCCCCCAATCAAGAAGTGGCTGGGCTCCAAGAGTTGGATAACTTGGATTGCCCGCCGAGTCAGACTGATTCGTGAGAATTATAACGAGGCGACTTGGGAACGCGAAGCAAATCATGTTGTCTCAAAAACTGCACTGACAAATAAGCCAATTCGGTTCATTTCCACACGAATACACTTAAGTTGCTGGTTTGACATTTGCTTATGGTTTTCCAGCTCCTAATTGGCGTACATGTATTTCCCATTCTACAAATCACGCAGTTTCTGAAATAGTCTGGAAAAATTAGCCAGTTAGGTTCGTTTCCACACGAATACATTTCCGTTGCTGGTTTGAAACTTGCTGACGGTTTTCGGGCTCCTACTTGGAATGCTAGTTTCAATCTACAAATCACAATGTCTCTAAATAAAACTGCACCGATTGATTAGGCCGTCAGGTTCATTTCCACCCGGATATGTTTTAAGTCACTGGTTTGAGATTTGCATACGGTTTTCTGACTCATAATAGCAAATCTCTCATTCTACAAATCACGAAGTTTCTGAAACTGCGCCGACCAATTAATATGCCAGGTTCATTTCAACACAAATACATTTAAGTCGCTGGTTTGAAATTTGTAGATGGTTTTCCGACCCATAATTGGCGTATTTCCTATTCTGCAAATCACATACTAGTTTCTAAAACTGTGCAACAGATCAACTTGACAGGTTCATTTCCACACGGATACCAATAACTTGTATTTTGGAGATTTGCAGACAGTTTTCTGACTCCTAATTGGCATATCTCTCATTCTGTCTTCGATCCATTTAAACCTGGCTTTGTACAAACGAAGGGAAGTTGAAGTCACTAAGCCCGTCTCTGTCCGTGCCACCTTGGGATTTTAACATTCCGCCCACACATATTGACATTTCAAAGTGCAGTAAGACCATCCTGATTTGATTATATGGATGATATCCTTTAAGGCACTCTAAAGTTGATGCGAACGAGCGAAAAAAGGGTCATTATGACATCTAGGTGGTCATCAGGAAAGATGAAGAAATGACTGAAAAACGCACCATAGCAACATGATGTACTAAACAATAATTCTTTCTATTCATAAAGAACTTGATATAATAATTATTACAGTCTTTCTTTAACGATTCTTTGATTTTGGAAGATATTATAGTATCTGTTTCTCAACGTTTCTGCTGTTGCTCAAAGTGACAGGGAAGACGGATGGTGAATAAGAGAGTTCCATTTGGTCAGGTCGCGAGGGACGCGCTATCGCCGCGCGGTACATGCACCTGCATAATTCCGCGTCTTCCCGCGATACTTTTCCACTAACACCGACGACCCAAGGAAGGTTATCTCAGGGCAAGGTCTACATATCGCTCTTGCATATTCAACTTAGTTTTTACATAGTTGTGTTGTGGAATATCCTTATCCTTTTTTTTAAATTCTGTTTTCTTTAGCCAGGGTAGCCCAACTCAGTGTATCACACTGCTTTACAGTGGGGCCATGGAGATCCTTATTCTTTCTTCTCCACAGATATTGCTGGATTTTAGATTTTTCAAACTACTGTGATTCACTTTATCTTCACGGTACCAAACTTTCACGGTCTGAGAAAATTGAACTTGTTCTCGGAACTAAATGTTCACTGTCGAGGCAAGTGCGCATGAAAAAAGTCTGTAAATTATTTTTTATCGGTAATGATAAGTTCACGTTACAGTCGTCACCGTGAAAACCATGAACATAACATTACATTGAAAAAATCAGGAATTACAGTAGTACCTGAATGGTATAAGGGAATCTGCAGTGCCTTGAGAAACACATTTATTAGGTTTTTACATTGAGTTTGCATAACAGAACTTCTGCAATCTAATTCTTCTGCGAGTGTTTATATATTCAGGCTGTCTTCTCGAATATCCTTATTCTTTCTTCTCCACAGATATTGTTGGATGGGATTTTAAAACTTCTGTACTGCATTGAGAAACAAATGTATAAGGTTTTTACATTGATTTTGCAAAACAGAACCTGTGCACTTAAAACTACCAACCCAGGCTGTTTGAACTTGATCTTCAATCTAACACTTCTGTGAGTGTTTCTACATAGGCTGTGTTCTTGAATATCTTAGTTCTTTCTTCTCCACAGTCACAAATTAAGGATGTTTCAAACCATCTTTACGGTATTCATGGCACCACCCTCACCATTAATGGTACAACAAATGCCATTAACAATACATAAGAAAGGAAATTTGCAGTCCATCAAGACGCAGATGTACCATAAGCACTCGGCTTTCAAAAGGATCCACTACAAATTAGATTTTACAGATGTCTATCTATCTGCAAAGGCCATCGCAGCCATGCAGCTAGCCTACACCCATGCTGAATATACAAACGAGGTAACACACAACAAGAACTGTCTCTAGCTCTTAATTTTTCCCCGTCGAACTCATTGTTTAGGGGCCCATGTTGTCGATTTTCGTTGTTAAATCTCTCATTTAGAATTAAAGCTGATGAAAGTAGATTTCATGTAATGAAGTTCAGAATTTTTGTTAAGCCCGAAGGTCGTCGAAATCCACTAGCAAATTTTTGTCCCAGAAAGGAGGGAAGGACAACCACCATCGAAAATGAATAGCCCCACCTGTGACAAGAAATCCGATCACACAAATTCACCTGAAATATTCATTCCCACTACATCAATTTATTACCACGATAATAATTCCTTCTTGAGGCCCCATTTTCAACTCTTCCCCTTGTTTACACGGCATCCCGACGCACTCCCTACAGCGACATCGTTTTATGCATGCAAGCCCTCTGCCATCCATTAACAAGATATGTCGCTCACAAGGGCCCTAAATACCACATTTTAATATCGCTGCCTGCAGTTGATATTGAAAAACATCAGCTCGGCATGCTTCAGTTGCCTGGTTACATTGATGATGGAGAGATATTAAGGATGCTAGGCTGAATTATATTATTTACTTGGTTTGCAGACATTTTCAGGTGAAAATATAACCGTTACGCTAGTTCACCTTTATCCATGGGTAACCTATATCCGTTACACAACACAGCAGGTACTAGGTGAATTCAAGGGACATTTTGAAAATATTGCAATTCAGTTAAACTGCCGTCTGTTGACTTGATGTACCAAGTGAATACCTTGTTTTCAAATATAACAGATATAGGTTATCCCACGGATAAAGGTGAACTAGTGTAGCAAGCAGATATCATAGGTCTAAAAGGAAGAAAATTTAAATATGACTCTATCCCCCCATAAAACTGAGTGCACCAAGGCATGGACCTAGACCTCAAGCTTTGTTTTCATGAAGTTTGTCCAGTTAAGCATAATCCGAGAAACAATAAATCAAATTGATGCGGCCTTATGTAACCATGAAATATCAAAGTTCAATATTGGATCATAAAAACTCAACATAAATATGCAACAAAATCTGTAATAAATCGAAGCAACATAAAAAAAAAACTTCTTTTACAGCCAACAGGGCTGTAGCCAGTGCCAATTTCTGCTTCAAGGGACGGATTAGCTTTCTTGTTGGGACAAAAAAAAATTTCACCCAATCCTCAAAAAAATCCAAACATATTATGCATTTCGGTATGCTGCAAAGATTGACAACACGGGATCCCAGACAATGAGTGGGGCGACGAAGAATTCAAAGCCGGAGAAAGCCCTACACTCAACATCCTTGTACATATACATGTAACATATAATACGTTGCTAAGACTGCAACATCAACAAGAGGAATATCAACAAAAAGAATATCACTCTCCTGGCTGCCACTCCTTTTTCTAC
Organism: Branchiostoma floridae; assembly: GCF_000003815.2. NCBI lineage: Eukaryota > Metazoa > Chordata > Leptocardii > Amphioxiformes > Branchiostomatidae > Branchiostoma > Branchiostoma floridae. Next base: position 24,939,088 of record NC_049987.1, on the reverse strand, counting down.
AGTGACTGAGATTTTCAAGACTCACCTTCGATCCACCTAGTCAAATATTTATCCTTGCCGATGAAGGCGGCAAATCAAATTTCATGAATGCTCGCTACAAAATTTGCAAATCATACCAGAGAATCTATCCAGCAACCCTGAAATTTGCTTCAAAATGGCAAACACCTTTGAGATCAAAACGATACAGCTTCTTCATGACTACAGAAGGTCTTCCTCTTGCTCATCCTCTGATCTATATGTACATAAAACCTGTACTTGGAAAGACTTGTGAATAATACCAGAGAATCTATCCAGCTACACTGGAATCTGCTACTAAACTAAGTACCATCCCCTGTGAACTCATCTTTGAGATGATACAGCCTCTTTACGAGTATGGTTCTAAACACTCTTTCTCTTTGATATCTATAACAACATTATGTAAAATGGACTGCAATTATTGGACAATCCGACATAAAACTGGACACAAAAGATATCTGCTTAACAAGATTGCATGAAGATCACTGCAGTATCTCACATGCATGTAATTGTAAAATCAAAAACCATATCCTCATCTTCAATATCTACAAGCACTATGACCTCTTTCACATGCATGTACTTTACAACAATTAAAAGTGATTTTACCTTGGCTAGAGAGCTAAAAAATATCTGCACCTTCAATATCTAAATATATAATGACACCTTTCACAGCTACCGTACAAGATTTAGTACTTAATTCTACCTTAGTGCAGGGTTCAAGCCAGCATCTTCAAAATCTACATAATACAGCACCTTCCATGTTTATTGTATGAGACTTCTTAGTGCATTTTAGCTTGGCAGAGGGATCAAATCTCCATCTTCCATATCTCAATATACAACATCTTCCATGTCTTCTGTACATGGCTAAGTACTACATTTTGCTTTCTTGAAGGGCTAAAATCTGCATCTTAAATATCCACATATACAACAACACCTTTCACATCTACTACATGTAAAAGGCTTATTACTACATTCTACCTTCTTGGAGGGCTCAATCCTCCATCTTCAATATCTAACATTACATATACAGTAACAGCTTTCACGTCTACTGTACAAAATCAAGCATTGCATTTTACCTTGGCGCAGGGCTGCATGTATCCGGGCATGTTTAAATCAGAGGCTCGAGCTTGCGGGATAACGATGGCTTCGCTACGGTAACCGCCTACTTCTGAATCACCCGGGGTCTAGCAGGCTTTTATCTTGTTAGGGTTCATCCACTAACGTAACATTCAGAGGGGTGGTCGGCTGTCAGACTGGCACCTACCATTACTGCGCTGAAGAGGAGACTACTATTTAAACTCATGTGCTAAAGCCTAAGAAAAAAACCAAACCAACCCTAGAAAAAAACCCTGCTGACTCTAGCCTTTTTTGGCCAACCACTAGCGTTGCTGAGGGATGTAAAATTTCAATCTGAAATCTGTATGATGAAAATGTGTAGAATTGTTTTCTGACATGTACTCCTTTGTTTGTGTTGAAAGGGGAATTGCGCTTTTTCAAAATAATTCATATATAATGTATAATTACAACATGATATTGAAAATACCAGTGACTGATACATTTTAGTTTACCAGTCTGTTATCACTCAAGTTTGACAATCTGTATTTCTTGAATGAGATCTATCATAATGACTTTAGCAAAAAAAGGAGAGAATCCCAACCTATCAACCCAAATTCTTACACTTTTTACAGGACTGTAACCAGAAACACAACAGTATATTTGCCAGGCCTTACACTTGATCACTAATGTATTGCTTTATATGCCTGTATGTATCACAAGTGCAACATTTTGATGCCATGTTTCAGCGAGGGTGACCGGTTTCATTCTGCCATTGCACTTAACCGGTGCAATGGCCGAGTGGGTAGAGTGTTCGCCTTGCATTCGGTAGGTCGTGAGTTCGATCCCCGGCCGAGTCATACAGAAGACTCTAAAAATGGTACATGCTACTTTCTTTGCTTAGCACTCAGCACTAATGAGGAAGAGTATGGAAGTTAAAAACACATCACTACCAGCGGACCAGCCCCCTGCTGTAGTGACTTGCACAAATGTGTGGCCCAAGGGCCCAAGTGGAGATGGGTGCCACCCTACGCATCAGTAGATGTATGGGCAAACCATTGCACAGGGGTGAAGAAGTGCCCTGAATCTCTCCTCCTTCACTGATATTTACATGTACCAAACAGACAACCTGACTCCAGCTAATGGCCTTATCTTCACTTCACTCCATTAAACTTTCATAGATGGCAAACTTCCCATCACCTTCGGAGTACAGATTTCCTTCTAGGGTTACAAGGTGCCGGCATTTCTTGCAGACCTTTGAGTAACAGATACAGCTTCCATCTGCAAAACGTATAACCTTGGTTCTGTTGAGAGTCACTGATATAAGACAAGTATAGTCTGAAGCTACAGAACAACCTCGCTTTTGCGTTTAGGAAAATACTCGTAATTGTTTTTATGGTTGGCTGTGATTTGTGATTCTAAGTGAAGATGATTTTATGTTTATGACAATCAAGAAGATTAGAGTACAGAGGAAGATTTGTTGACTACATCATGTCAAACCTATCCTTTTTATGAGTTTTACTGAAGTGCAGATTTGAAACTTGACAAAATCATTCTGCTTTACAAATTACCAATCGTTTTTGCTGGACCAGTGCTATATGAGGCTTATTGCATACCATGTTTCAGTCTAATGTCTCCATTGTTAAGTTTTACACCAAGCTTTCGGTAGGATCAGTATTATACAAGGCTTATTCCATGCATATTTTGCAATTCATTATCTTCACTTGACTGTCAACATTCTAGTTTATACACCAAGCTTACACCGTTATCAGGGCCCTGAGTTGCACTGACTGATAGCAGCACAGTAATGACTTTGACATGGCGGAGAGCAGAAGCCCTGATGAGACATTCTGCTCGTCTGCAGTTCCATTACTGGTTCTACCAGCACTCATTAAACATTGATTGCTGACTGTCTGCTGATTGTCGCAGAGCCGAGATGAAATCCACTAGCAATAAGGAATAATGTCAGAAGCCAGCTTGTTTCATTGTCAGTCATGAAAGAAATAACGAGTTGTACAATTTGAGTTTTGTTCCGACACAAAAAGGATTGACGTTCACCATGAATTTTCAGCCGATCTCGACGACCTTCTTTCCATTGTGTTGGCACATTCCTCATATTGTACAACTATGGATTATACCAACACAGATGAGCTTTCATTTGAATCTCTCTAGCTGGTGCAGCTGCAGAAAGTGATATTTTCCATGTATTGCTCTCATGTTCAACTCATATATCCGTCTACATAGGCCAGTTTCTTTATAATGTATTCCAAATGCGAGACCAGATTAATCATACATAACTGTACTGTTATCGATAATGTTTTGTTGTGTGTATGTAGCCTCTTAGTACTACTGTCTGTATAGCTATTAGTTGTTATTAATTGCCATACATTGTACCATGTGTGATTGTTGAGCAATAAATTCATTAATTCATTTGAATAAAAAAAAAGGAGATAATACTTAATTAACCCGATTAACAAATCTGATTCGTCAATATCATCTGTTGATTGTCATTGAGCTGACATTTTATCGGCAATTATGAATTATGTTTACTAGGAGCCAGATTGTTTCAAACATGTCTACACTTTTAGATAAATCAGAAACGAAATAATACTTAACGATATAATCAACAAAACTGCATCTTATCTGTTGACTGTTGTAGAACTAAAACCTTCCTTATCGAGAGTCACAAATTATGGCCAATCAGTATTTATGTCTTAAGGACCTCGAGTGCACGATCTGTTTAAGATTCTGCTCATGTAGCTAGTGGAAGAAGTCAGAACCTGTGGGGCGTTGTCCTTCAGGCTGGGACACCTGATTTAAGTCCTACTGCATATTTCAACATCGCTGCCGGCTTGATTGCGAGCCGGGTACTGTAGGTTCCGTTCCGTTCTGCCAGCTTGGCATTTAGGACGGGGGAGGAGCGGTGATATATGACTGAAGATGTCATCTTTAGAATCCTATGAACTTCATTTTCTTTGGCTGTTTTCCAATTTCTGCCATGTTGGCATCCATTTTCAGTACAGCCATACACATACATTGCACCGTCATGAAATTTTTATGTTAAGAATTACGATAATGACATTAGCAAAAGCTCTATAATATTGGTAAAACCATATTTGAAATTTTGCTAATACCTTATAATGGTATATCTTTGGAAATACATAATCCTGTGGATTACTTTGCAACTTGATACTAAAGCACTTATTAAGTAGATTATTTCTGTGTGAGGCTCATTTCAAGACATATATATTTCCATGAAAAATGGAGATATATTTTTTGGTGTGTCTGCATTTCTGGATTTTTGTTATCAGCATAACTCATGCACTGCTGGATGGATCACAATGATATTTGGCATGTGGGTGGGAGCTGGGAAGACGAAGGTCAAGGTCAATTTTGGGCCCCCTGGTATAAGTTTTCACATCACACCATGCCTTTAGGAGTAAGGTTGCAGGATGTGTTTTTTTATAGTACTGTAGTTTTAGAAACAGTGAAGGGCTGAATCAGTTGCTCTACCCTGAAGCAATATGGTATCTCATCAACTTGTGGAAAGTGTTTTGTTAATCTGTAGATGGATGAAAGGTAAGCTTCTTCGTAGGGAAGCTTGTGAACCGTACAGATCAGAATAATCTGGACTTTTTAACGGATGATACATTGTTAAGATGTTGAGCTTGGATCAGCAGCTAAGAATTTGATGAGTTTTCAGGGATCAGTTGAGTGTTTTATTGATGATATCCTGTTTCTTTATAATCCTCTTTGTAAAATGAGTTAAAACATTACATTAGTCAACTTTGAAACTCTGGATTCTCAACGAAGATTTCACGTGCACTAATAATATTAAGAGCTCTCTCTGGCATCAATGTTCAAAATCAATAATCAATAACATTATTATTCTGAACTTCACCTCCTTTTATATTACAACATCACTAAGTACAGTCACTTTACCACAAAAATGACACAAGGGGTACATTTTGCACTTCTTGACATTCTGTAGGGAGCCTGTCAGAATAAGAAATTCCGCTGACGCCCATGCTGACATTTTCGAGCAAGGCAAACGTATTCTCTCCTACTGACCTCGTCCACGCGATGGTAATCTGTACACATCTTCCAAAGACTTCTCATTCCGTCTGTCGTCAACTTACCTTAAAACATAATCCTCTAATCTGCCTCTCCGGAACCCTTCCATATTACTCTCCTTATCTCCCGACTTTGAGGGAAATTGCAGCGATAATGCCCTGAGATAGAAAGGCGCTTGGCAATTCCACACATGTACAACAGCCTCAGAGGCTCACCTCTGATCTTTAGATCTGTCGTTTTCTCATCGTTGTGTGGCACGCAAGGTCTTTCTTATCTCTGCTTGCTCATAAATATACTTACTCAAGGGAACACGACCTTATTTTCTTAAGCTATTTTTGGCTCCTCTGATTTTGTCAAAGTTGTCTGAACTTCAGGAGAACTTTGTCAAAGTTTGCAACTTTTGTCTTACCACCGGTCAGGCCTTACCAGCCCTGACAGCGAGAGATTGTGTACTTAAGTAGAAAACATTTTCCATCTCAACTTTTCACCTCCGATATAACAATACCACCATGATGAACACCATGACTTTAATTCAGAAAGGTAGCAGCGACTTGATGTAATGAAGAGACAGGATGTTTATTCCCATTTGGCGCCTGTACGGACCTAATTGTATTACCATCAGCATAAGGCTGTGGATGACCAGAATCTACTGAAACCCCTTCACCATCTCACCTGCTCGAGTAGCTGCCGTAACCTCTTCACTGGAGCTAACTAATGGAACAAATGCAGAGACTAATCTAATCCGTTGTCCATCTTACTGCATCTCAACTGTGAGGCTGCTACTAGTTGAGCTAGTAGGACATCCCTTTGAGACTAACAAACAAAAAAAACCTCACCTGCTCGAGAAGCTGCCGTAACCTCTGCAGCTGTGCCTCCAGCTGCCGGTTGTGGTCCTCCAGGATCTGCATGCGCGCCTCCAGCCGACCTTTGTGCTGCCGGAGAAGCTTCGCCTCAGCGATCAGCTCGTTGTCGCGGTTGACCTCCGACCTCGGCTCCGCCTGCGGCGATGGCTGCTGCTGCTTCTGGATCTTCAACCGCTCGTACTCCATCTGTAAATTTCTGGAAAAAAAAGAAAGAATCAAGGATTATCATCTTGGTAATATGGTGCAAATTGGATTTTCAACCGCCAGTGTTTCATTTTGTAAATTTCTGCAGGGAAAAAAGGGCCCAAAATACCGTCCATGAGGTTTCTTCCTGTTCAATCTTTGAATAATATGGTGTTTAAAATGGACTTCACAAAAGATTTTCAGCCGCTTGACTCCATCTGTAAATTTGTGTGAAAAAAAGAAAAAGTTTTCCACCGTTGAGTCATGCCTTCAAGTACCAAACATGTCAACCGAGGATTGATGTGTTCAAATTACTAGAACTATGATATATTATCGTAGAGCTGTTTCTTCCTGTTTAATCTACATAACTTGGTGTTAAATTAGATTTTCAACTGCTAGTACTCCATCTGTAAATTTATGTGGGAATGAGGTTTCTCCCTTTTAATCTTAATAATATGGCGTCAAAAAAGGTGAAAGGAACTTTCAAAATGGATTTTTCACCGCTCGTACTCGTACTCGTACTTTCTGCAGGGAAAAACGAAGAGGATTTCATCAATGAGGTTTCTTCCTGTTTAATCTTGATAAATAAATATGCTGTTATATTGGATTTCCAACAGGGGCTTTTGTTGGTCAAATTAATACATTAGTACAATCTGACTGTCAATGGGACTGGTCTAGCTACTGGTGTCTTGTAGTAGTTGTCACGAGTAACAGCTTGATTTCTTAGATTCCTGCGTCTAGTAGTAGTTGTTGGAAGTAACAGTTCAATTTCTTAGATTCCTGTGTCTTGTAGTAGTTGTCGTGACTAACAGTTCAATTTCTAAGATTCCTGTGTCTTGTAGTAGTTGTCGTGCCTAACAGTTCAATTTCTAAGATTCCTGTGTCTTGTTACTAAGTAGTTGTAAAACATGAAGAAAATCTGCAGCTCACCTATTCTCCTCCTCCAGGTCCTTGATCATGGCCTCCAGCTCTGCCCTCTGCTCCTGGTCGATGGCCACCACGATCTGAGCCGGGCTTTTTGGCTGTGGACGGAAAAATGGAGCAAAATGTTACAAAACAGGAGAACTTTCAGATGGTGAGGCACTAAAAAAAAAGTTTAAAAAGTTGCTTGAGAAACTTTTGCATCAAGCACCAGAACTTGGAACAGGGTAGAGTAACGATGAGGTTCATTAAGATTGAAAAAGTGGATAATTATGTGTGCTTAAGGGCAAAATGACCACCTTTCTTGAGTATCTTGTTTCATTTAAGACTCCAAAGCAATGATGATGATCGCAAATGCCTCTTTCAGTGGGTGATTACAGATGAGCTCCTCAGCAGCAAATACTCTTATCTTGTAGTCTTACATGTACGTCAGCAAAAGAAGTCTTCCCTTCATGCTAAGACTCTGAAGTAATCATGAAGACTACAATTCCTCCTTGCGACCCTTTATAAGTAAATGTTGAGCTCCTCCTCAGGAAATACTTTCATCTTTTACATGATCATCAGTGAAAAAGCCTTCTTTTGTGAATGTCAAGACTCCAAATAACTATCATGATGATCACAATTACACCTCGAGACCCTCCTCTAGTGCTTGATGAGCTCTTCTTCAGGAAATACTTTCATCTTTTACATGATCATCAGTAAAAAGCCATCTTTTGTAAACGTAAAGACTCCAAAGTAATCATGATGACAACAATTCTACCTCGAGACCAGGCTTTATCATTAGTGGATAATGAGCAAGTATTTCATCTTATCCACTTTGTCCATGATCATCAACCAAAAGAGGACTTCTTTTGTAAATGTAAAGACTCCAAAGTTACCACAATAACCACAATTTCATCTTGCAGTAACGTGTGATGGGCTTTACAACTGCTATTACTCTCATCTTCTACAATATACATCATCTGAAGCGGCTGAGCCTTCTTTTTTGTGAATGTAATAAGCGGTTATTTTTCCAAAGAGTCCTCTCCTGCAATCACGTTCATCTCCTGCAACAATCTAGATCCTCCTTCAGCAAATCTAACCAGTTGGTTACAAGTTCGTGGTCCTAGAAAGATGTCTTCCCTGTAATTGCTATGCAGGATTTGGCAATATCTAATATAGCCCCTGCAAATGATGGTTCTTGAGATGAAAGTGCATGGGAATCTTGTTTCAAGCAGTTTGAATCATCTCTCTGCAGATTGAAGTTCAAAAATAGAGGAGTCAATCTAAAATCGATCTTCAACAGTTTCATACTTTCCTTTATTTCATCATCATTGTTCGTTTGTTCAGTCATTTGAAGTGCCTAGTTGCCCTCCAAGCAGGCTTTTAGCCAGGCATGCATCAATGCGTCATCTGGACGCACTTTTCTAAGAATAACAAGAAATTATTCCTGTTTAAATAAATAAAGTGAAAGTGACGCTCTGGACGCCCTTACACTGCGGAGAAAATCGTCTGACAAGCATGAGATTCTGATTGACCAGGGATGCTACCAGGTCATCCGTGGTCACAGTCTTCTACTGTGACCTCTGGAAAAGTATTTTTGCTCTTGGATACCTAAGAATGCACTTTTTTAAACTTAAAATCATCAAAAACTCTGCACCATGGAAGGTGGATGCCCCCAGATCCCCCTACAATAGTCACTTACCGCAACTCACCAATAAGTTTGGACTCCCTATTATAAAATCCTAGCTAAAAGCGTGCCTACAAGTGCCTGAACAATATGTTTACATGGAGGGCTTCTTTTTAATGTGCACGAGACACCTCCTTTACATTGATTTCTTCTACTACTCCGATTATCAGTCTAATCTTGGACGCTTTTTGGACTAGTGAAAGGATAGGTCTTAATAGTTAATGAGCATTGTTGTACCAGTAAGCAGAAATTAAAATGACCTTCCTTCTTACACCATAATTTTCTTCAAATTTCATTTGCCAGCAGTTAATCAAGTCCAGCTCTCTACCTATTGACATTTCGATCTGAGAAAGTGCTTGCAAATCATTTGGCAGGATGATAAAATTTTCATTTTCTGACGGTACTTCGCACAGTTTGTGCAAATTACTTTGTGCAAACTGTATTGCTGTAACACTGCCAGTTTTTACTCTTAGTCTGGAGTCAAGCCAATGCACCAAACATGTTATAGATTGTAGGGCAATGACTGTTTCATCATTTGTAGCCTATTACAGCTCACAAAGACACTAGTGTGCTGTGAATGGCCCCATATCATTGGCCACCTGGCTTCATATTCATTAGGTTTTAGTTCTTCCTGCAGTGTCCACAATCATGATGATAATACCATACAAATTTGACTTGTTATTTCTCTGATTAAAAAAAAAGAAGCTTGGAGTAACATAATTAAAACAAAGCACGAGGACTAAGCTTACGCCTAGGTGCACTCAGTTTTATGAAGTGAATAAAGTCATAATCAATTTTTCCTCCCTGCTGGTTGCTTTTATAATGTCTGATTGCTATATATATATATATATATATTTTTATAGTCAAAAATCTGAGAACCAACAAATAAAATTGGTGTGGCCTAATGTGGGATGCAAGGTACCCCAGGTGTATATAAGGTTTATTATCCATTCACGCAAGGAAGGAACCCTACTCTTTTTGGGACTTATATGTGCCCAAGGTGTGACCGTCCTTAGAACAGGACCTCTGTTTAACATCCTATCCGAGGGACCCATTTTCACCAGAGTTATAAGTGACAAAATTTGTGTAAAATGCCTTTCCTGGCTAGTGTACAATTTCTAACCTACGACCTCATGGTTCTGGGCCAACATTGTACAATACCGCCACACCATGCCACCATCTGCAGTGTAATCTTCTTACCACCGAACAAGACTTGTTTCTATACTCTGACTTCCTCCTTGTAAAACTGATAAGTCACAAACCATACATCACCCATATCAGTAGAGCCAAGATGAGAAAATTTACGAAGACACGGGGACGCCAACGCCGTTTATTAAGTGCCGGTGGCAGTCCCGATACATTCCACACAAATCCACCTTTACAATGACAAATATACGGCAATATCGCGTAGCTGTATCGCTTCATTTCCACTGGCTTTGCAAATCCTGTCATCTATCTTTGTTGGGGTCGATACCATCGGTGACTACTGGATGGGTTTCTGCTCCTATTGTGTGAACTGGCGGGACATATTCCCCTTTGCTACACAGGAAATGAGATCTGGCCGACAAGGCTCAAAATACTAGGTGCACAAGTTGTATACGAAACACCGGGGGCACAAGTTTTCAAAGCTTGAACTGTGTTGGTAGGTTTTGCTAACATTCTTTTTTCTTTATTTCATGTTGTGTACAAAGTTTTTTCTGTGCACCTAAATTTCATAGATGGTGGTCCTGTGTTCAAGATGCATGTTACACAACCTACTACACTAAAAAAAAAAGAGTAAGGGTCCATCCTGGTGTGAGTGGGTCTTATGCAACTTGTACTGTTGCCCCTATAAGGTAGTCAACCGGTTACGCAAAACAAACAAACAAACAAACACTCACCACTCCGGAGTCTCCTCCCAGACTCTGACAATACTGCTGGATCAGTGTGTGTTCGTCCTCCCTGTAAAACAATATGGGAGCTATTTTAGAGTCTACATGGCTTCTTTCAGTCAATATTGACCATGGCATAACCCGAATTAATATCAGCCCTACTGCATTGGCTATGGCTGATCAGTCCTATTGGAGAATGTCATTCTCTGCTGCAAACTTGTTTTCTTTCATTTAGACAAGGGAGGTAGAAAACCATGGTTCTGTTGATCATTAGCATTTTTGATAGCAATTTCTATATACCCCTTGAAATGACATAGCAGTGTACAATGTACATGTACATGTCATGTGGAATAGTTTGCCTGATGAGCATTCCTGCATTTAATGGTCCTCACTGCACCACAAATTTCTGGACCCTTGCCACAGTTGGATGGATGGCATTGTCTTCATTCTTGCTAGTTTGCCTGATGAGTAAAGCTCCTTGTTGATATACAGGCCTTCTTTTGTGGACTTCACTGCACCATGAAGTTCCAGCAACACTTGGACCAGTGCCACAGTTGGTTAGATGACATTGTCTTCCAAAGACAAGACTTCATTCCCCGTTCCCCCTTGCAAACTCAACATTCACGTCAGCTGTCTGTACAGGGTTAGAAGGGTTCCCCTCTCCTGTGTGCTAATCTATCGAGATAACAGATTGCCCATCTGCTCTAATCAGCTCCCGACCATTTCCTCGCCTTCCCCTCTATCATGAGGTGGAGTTCTGTCGCAGTAATGGCCTTCTCTTCTTCACCAAGGTCGTTATGTAAAGCTTTGTTCTATCTGGCTATTTCCCTTATTGCTCCTGTGGGGAAATGCTTCGTGAAGAAAGCCTTTCAGAGTGTTCAGTAGACATTTACTCTTCTTCCTCGCTCGTGATGTTAGCGTGAACTTCGGAGCACAAGCGTGCATCAGCGCAGGATATGATGGAGTATCCTTCTGTAATAGAGTTCTCGAACTTGAACTTGACAAAGTTTGGGAATGATGGAGCAAACAGAGTGGGTTGAGATGAGGACACTATTTGTCAGCAAGGATGTCAACCTTCCTGAACACTTTCATTTGAAACATTTCTTTTGGGCAAATTTCTTTTTCAAGCTCACAGTTTTTGGGTTCCAAGAGGATGTCAACCATTATAATGAAATCAACATGGTCTAGTACTGACCAGTAAAATGACATGGCAAGTCTTGTGCAAGTTCTGCATCAGTCATACTTCTGCTACATGTATAAATGAGAGTCAGTAACACTTGTATCGTGCAGGTTATGTGAGGGCTGGCAAAGACAGGAGAAAAGTACAAGTACTTTACATCCCTTTCTGTTTTTGAAGATCTCCCTTTTACCGCAGCAATGCATGAATATGATTGTCTTCGGTAGCTTCATGCTACTCCAGTGCTTGTGTTCTGCTGTATAAGTCTGTTTTGTATCAGGAAGAACTCTTAATTTGATTGTCATATCACAAAGCCAGTAACGTTACTGGTTTGTGGGCTCATGGACCATAAATAATTGAGTGGTAATTGGTCCACGAATAAAGCACAAAATTGAAGGTCAGAGTCACAATAAAAGCCTAACGGTTCCGTGATCACAACAAGACAATTACTTACTGGTGTGGAAGCTTTAGCTTAACACAGCAACCTAGCTTAAATTACAGGATGGTTTAAATACATTGTACATTTGAATATGCCAATGGCAGGCTTTAGTCAGTTAAGTGGAAAATTTTTGCATCGATTCCAGTGTTGCCTTCAGAACCCGTCCCTCCGTCCTGGGATGGGAATTAGCTTGTTGGGACTGTCAAAACTCTAATCCCTTTTGTTACAGAACTTAACTTCATGATATGAAATTGATGAAAATGTATTTTTGTGAGCTAAAAATGACAGATAAGCAACAAAAAATTATAACATGGGCTCACAAGAAATGAGTGGGACGGAAAATAAATTAAGCTGAAGACAGTTGCCCTGATCGATTCTTCAAACAGCCCAAACACCTTAGCTTCCTCCTTCCAAGTCTTTTTGAAGGCCAGTCGAATCTTTTTAGTCCTTTCATGAGAGCACGCTAAAAATACCACAGCCTGCTTTGCTCCCAAGGACATTCTCCCAACAGTCATTCCCGGAGGAGCCGTAACATAAAAACAACATCTGTTCAAGAAATCTCTGGGTTACTGGAGGGTCTACAGGATTAGGCATAATAAAAATCTATAAATTTCAGGGCTCGAAATTCATTTTGGGGGAAATATAGGTGCTAAAAATTCTGGGATGCAGAAAACAATTTGGGTACACAAAAAACCTTTGAATTAATCTGTTATTCTATTAATAGCTAGCTTTAATATTTCAGATAAGTAGTACATGCACAACGGTTGAAGTTATGTAATTTTTTCTGGCCCAAAATTCCAAGAATATGATGCAAGTGTATAACAGTACCTTATTTAATTACAAATGTATGTCACCAACACAAATATCTGAATTGCACCCACAGTAAAAAAAAATCAGGTGCACAGCTCTAATTTTGGGCGCAAAAAAAGTGCATTATTTTGAGCCGTGATTAGGTAGATAAGAAATTAATATTTTATTTAATGAAAACGATTACACAAAAATGTATAAATCTGGTATCAATACTCACATGTCTGACGAACTGCTCATACTGTTCATACTCTGCTCTACTTCTGCCAACCTGAGAAAAAACACAAAAAGGGAAGAAGAGGAAACGTCAGATTTTTTTGCTCCACCTTCCACAGCAAGCAGGGGCAATCAATAGGAGGGAATAATGCAGGGGATACGAGTCTTAAGCAATGACGTGCTTGTCTTAGGAACACTCGTGCGCACGCTGGGTTCGCGTTTCTCGGGACCACAAGACTCTCCGTTGTCATGGTAACCATGACGTACCACAGAACGTCTGTAAGATTCCTGTGGCTCTGTGTGCGGGAGCTGAGGTGAGAATGGCCTGATAGTCACATGCTCCTTGCTGATCAACACATCTATCCTGCTCCCCTGTCGTCACAGTCGCGAGTAATTGAATTTTATATGCGGCCCGGTGATGTACACCACCATATGCACTGCTCAACGGCCCGTATCAATCGCTCATGCCAACAATTTCACATTTTATGTTAATTAAGATGCCTTACAATCTACACAAACACCCAATTAACCTTTCTACAAACGAATCAGATGGCACAATTCATAGCAAGAAAGTAACCAAAAATTGGGAGCTTTAAAAAAAGGCAGTATACCACCATATGCCCGGCTTAATGGCCAAATAGCAATCACTAAAAATCGCTCATGCCAACAAATTGACAATTTTCTACCTACTGCCATTTCACATTTTATGTTGATTTAGATGCACCACAAACACCCAATGAACCGTTCTACAAACGAATCAGCTTACACAAGAAAATTAGCTGCAATTCACAGCAACGAAGTAAGGAATTATGGCAAATTTTGGGCTTTAAAAAGTAACCACCATATGCCCGGCTCAACGGCCTAATATCAATTACTACCGATCACTCATGCCAAAAATGACAATTTTCTACCTACTGCCATTGCACGTTTTATGTTAATTTTGATGGAAAATAGTTACAATGTCGATGCTCCACAAACTACAAACGCCCAATTAACCTTTCTACAAACGAATCAAATACATAACTAAATTGGCCACAATCCCTGGCAACAAAGTATGCAATTATGACAAATTTTGGGAGTAATAAAAAATTCAGTATTCATCTGATGGTTTCACAATAACCAAATTCTTCAGGTATATAGGGGGACCGTGATATGAGGAATAACACGACGTGAAGTTTCTCTTCACACGAGGGTCAACACGAAACGTGCCAATGCTCTCGTGCCGCTATCTTTGCACGCTCGTCCCAGGTAAAGGCCCATTACGTGCACTTCTTCAATTTTAGCGATGTCCGCACGGCCGGCATACACTGCTATATTTTCCCGCAGTCAGTCCGGCCCCATTACGTGCGCTTCTTCAATTTTAGCGGTGTCCGCACGTAGCCGTGGCCGGGCATTCACGGCTACATTTTCCCGTCCCGGTAGACTCGGCGCTAAATCCGGCCCCATTACGTGCGCTTCTTCAATTTTAGCGGTGTCCGCACGTAGCCGTGGCCGGACATACACTGCTGTATTTTCCCGCCCCGGTAGACTCGGCAGTCAGTTCTTCAATTTTAGAGATGTCCGCACGTAGCCGTGGCTGGACATACACTGCTATATTTTCCCGCCCCGGGTGAAGACTAGGGTCTCAATCCGGCCCCATTACGTGCGTTTCTTCAATTTCAGCGGTGTCCGCACGTAGCCGTGGCCGGGCATACATGGCTACGTATATTTTCCCGCTCCGGTAGACTCGGCAGTCAGTCCGGCCCCATTACGTGCGTTTCTTCAATTTCAGCGGTGCCCGCACGTAGCCGTGGCCGGGCATACATGGCTATATTTTCCCGCGCTGAGTGAAGACTCGGCACTCATTTCTTGCGGAGGTAAAATGGACTTGACTTGAAACTGACTCTACTCAAGCTTCTGCATACCAAGTGGCTGCAAGGCGTATTTGACCAAGTGGACAAGTATCCAAGCCATGGCGGAGAAGGCACGCCGGTAAATGTTATCATTGCGTGAAACTATAAACAAAGATCACCGCCATTTTGTTTTATGTAAAATTATCGCAGTTGTTTGCACATTTTCTTTCCGTTAATTCAAGTGCCATGGCCAGTAGTTTACCGGTACTCGATTTTAGTAGTACATTGACAGTAGTCAAAGATTTTGTAGCATGTAATCGTGTGTAAAACGTCTTATATCATTAAGGAAAATTCTACCAGACTCGTAGTGCCCAGTGTGGTTCACTTCTGTAAACAAAGGTGACGCCATGTAAATAATGAATTTTATTACAAGTGGCTTTGATATGTGCGATTGTTACAACTCCTAGGTAATTACAGCTTAGTACATGTACTGCGTATATTATGGTTCATTCAACACATTTCGATCTCAAATAAAATCTTCATTCACAGATCTTCATTCAAAAACGCCGCCATTTCTGCTGACTGCAAGTGTACTGTGCTGTCGCAGTTTTGGCCGAGTTTACCTGAATTGTTCTGCCAGACTTGTGCGTACCGTACCGTATACTACAGTACTAGCATTTACTATACAGTGTTTTCGATATCAAAAACCTTTTTATTGAGGCGCACATGTGTTTTAAAATGTAGACCCTAAGTATGAAATTGTAAACATGATTCCGATCGTAAAGCTGTTATTTAAGTCCAAGAATAAAAATGAAGTACATGTTTGTATCATTGGGCAAGCGACATTTATCGTGTAGTACGGAGATGTCTTGTTTACAATCGGTAATCCTGGAGTATTTTGTGACGGTTCTTCTCGGTGTACGTCGCCGGAAAATGGCGTGCTTTGGTGTGCTCACGAGATATCATGATTTTCTTCGTCAATGTTCAGTGACCAGCTTCGTTTTTGCTTACAAGGAGGAAAGACGACTCAAAGTCGGAAAGAGTAATGAAACACAATTTCTGATAAAGCATCTCTTTATTGACTTTATCCCGTTAAACTCAGTAGATAAACTGTTGTTTGCGAAACTTGACACGGAAAGTCACGTTTTGTGGCTATATATGTCAGTGTTAGTTTATCCAGATATTTTCAAACTACAGTGTACAAATAATGAATGAAGACCTTTATTGTACATTCATACCCACTGGGTTCAGTACAGGTCGCAATAAATGATACAACATGATATAATGATACAATGAGTCTACACTACTCAAGAATCGTATTCTACTGCGTACATTCGGCTTCTTCTCGTTTCTTTGTGATATTGAAAATGTAAGAACAGATATGCTTTATAAGTAAAGGTTTGTCTAGATTCATAAGGAATATAAATTTGTCTATATTACTTAGTTGTATGAAGTGGGGGAACATGGATTCTATTAGTCTGTAGAGTTCAGCTGTCTCTTTCTTGTACAAACTACATTCTACTACAAAATGATGTTCATCTTCTATCTTATCTAGATTGCAGTATCTACATATTCGTTGTTCTAGAAAGGTGCGATTATGTCTTCCGATTTCGATGTGTAATTTGTGGCAACTGACTCGTAGTTTTGTGACAGCCGTCCTGTGCCGAATATTGTCAATATCCAGGTATTGTTCCACATTATAGGTTGACTTGAACAGTCTGTAAGACCTCAATTTGTTTTTAGCGGATCCACCTTTGTTATCATTATGTATCTCTCTTAGAAAAGTTTGAAAATAAATGTCTTTCAGACGCTGATTGATAGAATTGATAATTTGAGACGAATTTGTATTATGCTGTAGAGGACAATGCCATATGTATGTTTCCACAACATGCGAGAATGGTCCTTCCCAGACACCATGGCGCCACCGCTTTGTCATGAGCCCGAGGCGGCATGACCAAAGGCGGCCGCGGGCTGTGCGGGAAAACTTGAATGTAGCAGACTTGTTAAACTAGGAATTCTCACGGTTACGGTGCACGAAATAACACTAACAAAATATGTGGAGCTTGTATCTAATCTCATTCAGCAATCGCAGACAATTTCAGCGATAAACACATGTTACAAGGTAATTCTTACTGGATATAACATTTTGGTCCGGCTATGGAAATGGGCTACGAAGTTTTATCAAAACAATGGAGGTTAAATTCTAACCTCCTTGGTTAAAAGAAGGAAAACACTGGGAAGTGTGGTTTGATCAGACGGCTAGATTCCTCTGACAAATTAAATCTACGCTCAGCTATATATAGTGTTATTTCATTTCATTTTATTTCAACCTACATGTAAAACCCTACCGTTTTTTAAGATGTTGGCAAATCCCTTGGAATGGATAATGAGTTTCTGTTTGTTTTCTCTCCAATACGCAGGTACAGTATATCGAAGCTTCATCGATATCAGTGGTTTGAAGTGTCGGAGCAGGAGGTTAATTACAAGTATAGCCTCCTTGGTCGAAGGACAGGAAGAACAGTCTGCCAGCAGTTGTGTTGTTCTGAACTGTGTGTATGTGTCTGTGTGTGTCGTTCAGTTCTACATGTGTGCGTGTGTGTGTGTCGTTCAGTTCTGTTGACGATATTTTGTTAATCCTAACACTACGTTCGTTTATCCTAACCTTCCGGTTTCAACTAAGTATATAGAGTAGTTTATACAATACATTTTCTTAAGTAACAATATTGAATTATATAGTACTTTTATAGTATATAGATTGTAATTTCGCTCCTTCACAAGAACAAGAACACCAATCCCTGAAGCTTGTGTATAATAATATTGCCAAATATTTTTTACGGCAAACGCGGAGGGGGGGGGGGGGGTAAATGTTGGTTTCTTTTATTTTGTCACGAAACAGACAAAAGCCAAAGATTGTAATACACATCTGTGTCTAGAACGTCACGTCCCGGACTCTGGTGCACACTCTATTGTTCAAAATGTCCTGCAACACATCAGCGCTAACGTTTGTTAAAGCCGACAGTACAGTCTGACCGTCGAGTCGTGAAATACACTACACTATAGACGTCTTCATTCATTCATCATTATCACCTATCAACTTACCTTTTGTTATATGTAAGTAGGTCGGTGTGAACTGTCGGAACAAGTCGGAGCAAGGAGGTTAAAAAAACAACCTCCTTGGTTAGAGGAAGAGTTTCTCACGCCGTTTTACTTGTATGTTGATCTCTTTCAACTTCTTGTTATGATGAAAAATTTCTGTTCTGGTTTGCATGAATATTGAAACTTACCTTCTATTAACTGTGTTCAGAACAACGGTTTTACCAAGGAGCTTGGTTTTACTAACACAAGTTGCGTCTTGACTTACCCTTCAATAAATGACATTTGAGCAAGGAGGAACAAGAAGAAAAACCAAACGTCTTTTCTTGCAAATAAATGGTTGCTTCTTTCCGTTTTTCACCTTCGCATAAGGAGATTCAAACTGTTTTTCTTTAAAATTGGGACTTTTTTACCTCTTCATTTAAATTGGTGGTAGGAACCTTATCATAATTCCTTTCACATTGTTTCCTTTCTAACGATAACATTGGATCCATTCCAAATTACATTTACTAGTATATACGAAGTACGGAATTAACAAGATACATAACGGTAAAATATAAAGGATCATAAAGATAAGCGCCCAAAGAAAAAAAAAACACCCACCCATGAAAGCTGCGTGTCAGTATAACAATAGAACACCTTTACTTGGAAACAACAGCTTGAAACTAAACCAATGGGAAAATTGCCTTGGGTAGATTTGTGTTGAGTTTGTGTTCAAGAAAAGCTCCTTGGTTCAAAATCACATATTTTAAAATTTTTAAAAGAATTTGTTTTCATTTCTTGCTGGCTCTTTGCGTAAATTAACATTACTTAGTACGTATCACATGTATTTTTTGACACGTCTAAAAACTATTCTAGGCGTTTTTTTAAATCAATAACACATGTACATATACTAGTACATGTACAGTACGTCACGACATACTAGTATCGTTACTTTTGAAGCATCAAAGGTAAGTGTATACCATGGTCATAATTCGTCAGCAACTACTTCCAGCCGGGCCGCTATTTCAAACGTCGGAAATACGGTACGTTGATAATTTAATATATAGAGGTAAACTGATACATTTGAAATGAGACATATTTGAAAGCAAATGGATCATGAATGTAAAGTCCTTTACAAATTCTCTGATCGTGTCTCCACTGACAGGAACAAGTTGGAAATAGAACACATCGTGCTTCATTAGAATCAGCCAGATAGACATTGATTTGCATGCCATGGAGAACGTTGCCGATGCAAATACTCGATACATTATACAATGGTGTTCATCACTCGTCGGCAACACGGTACGTTGATGATTTAATAGAAATTCATAAGTAAATTGACACAAATCTGAAAATTGAGACATGTTTGAAAACAAATGGATCATGAATGTTAAGTCCTTTCCGAATTCTCCGATCGTGTCTCCCCCGACATGAACATGTTGGAGATAGAACGCATCGTTCGGAGTTCATTCAAAATGAGATGTGTATATTCAAGACATTATACATAATGTAGAATGATTTCCATCACTCTGTAATATAAGCTGCTAACAACACCAATAATAAACCAATGATAAAGAAAATGTTTCGTGCAGGATATGTCACTCAAATTGATCGACGCGGTGAAATTGTCTCCACCCATCCAAACTACACATTCGGTAGGTTCTCTTTTTGCCATAACACGACCGACATCTTAACAATTAAGTCCAGTATTCGTATATAAGCTGTATATAAAATTATAGATAGATATGAAATGAAACATCTTTACCAAACAGACGGGGAGGTAATAATTGTATCAAACCAACCGTAAATAAATTCTGAAATGGAGTATTTTACAATGTTTAAAAAAATGTTACTCGTCCAAGGGAGTCTCGCGGATTGAAGTGGTAGTTCGGAAAAATCCCCAAAGAATTCGCCAAGGCTCTTATGTGAAGTGACACAACGGCCAGATGGAGAGAACTACATAATACGTATCTTTTTGTTACGATCGCTTGGCCAGAGCCTATGTTAAGAAACTATTAAAATTTCATCTGAATTTCCCGACACCTTCCGCTAAGATTTTGTATCTATCATGCTTGTTCCTATATTCGGGAGTTTTCTTGGTTGGGTGTGAAATGAAAACGGTAGTTATCGTTGTATTTTACTTGCCAACATTTACCCCCGACGTTGCAGCCAACAGAAGGTTATAATCTGTCGTTTCTCCCAAGACATGTAACCCAATAGTGTTATCGACATAAGTTACAACTTACCACATTACACTGTATCTATTGACTTGGTTCGTCAGATTATTTACAGAAAATGTAACAAGATCTTAACATTTTATGTCTCCATTTAGTCAATTCTGTATTTTGGAAATAACCTCCAAGCAGGTCGCATAAACACTCCTGAGTCCTAGGCCGACTTCACTCCTCTGCTAGCTTTTGATACTATCTTATGCTACCGTAGTATCTCCTTGGAGATTATCTTGTAAAATCGAACTACCGAAATGCTGCGTACGCTCGATCAATAAGTCAACAATCTAATGAACTGCAAGTTGCTCATCGAAGTTTCCACCTTAGAAATGAAGTAAACACAAAGTGGCATGGTGAAGTTACGGTACAGTGGCGAACTTGGGATCATCCATTGTTTATTTCAATCATAGTTTTTTTTTATTTGCAAAATATAAACATCACACTAACTTTTGTGTGGAATGACAGCAATGACATATTTTCTTTTATCAGGGATTATGATGAAATCTGTCCATCAATCTTGCCACAATGCGATACCAAAGTGGTTAAAAAAAAACCTTGGCGATACTAATAAAATTCATTATTACATATATTATAGTATACCTGACACCCCTCAAAATAGATAGTATCGCCCAGACCGAAATGCTTTGCGCTTGTTGGTTGCCTAGGTAACACGTGGGTAAGCAGCGCGCATGCGTGCATATTTTGTTTAGCCGCATCATTCAAACAACAACCGTGTTTACAGTCGGGTCGTTTATTTACATCCCGCGTCACTACTTGTTTCGAGTCAGCCTTTGGGAAGCTGTGGTTTAGTTACACATAGTACAAGGTATGAATTCTGTTTTGTAATGTTTGTCATTTATTTTCAGCTACGTACGCCGTAAATAGATTGTTTAGATCAAGGAGGTTAAAACCTCCTTTGTTAGATATAGTAGAAAATG
Organism: Branchiostoma floridae; assembly: GCF_000003815.2. NCBI lineage: Eukaryota > Metazoa > Chordata > Leptocardii > Amphioxiformes > Branchiostomatidae > Branchiostoma > Branchiostoma floridae. The sequence continues at coordinate 24,917,727 of NC_049987.1, read as the reverse complement.
TTACGGTGTCGGTGGAGCATTTTCTCGTATCGTTTGTAAGTTTACTACACGCTCCTCCAAAGTACCAAACTAGATCATCAGTTTTCGTTGCAAGTTCTTTGTAAACAAGTAATCATATACTACTAGCTTGGTATCGCTGCGTCAAAAATGTTTGTTTACACGAAATGTGTTGTTTACGCTGTGCAAAATCCTGGGCTCTGTAATGAGGAAACGTACGTCGTGCGACTTTCGGTTATAGTGAGGGATTGCACGCCCGACCTCGCAAAGCATTGTGCGTTGCAAAATAGCGGCAGATGTTCCAAAATCTACCGATGTAAACTCCTGTTTTTTAAAGGAAATTTACGCATTTCAAGTCCGACGTTTGCGCCACGTCACTTATCGTATCAAGCGGTCCGTTTTACGCCACCGCTTTCCGCTTCTTGTGTACATGGATTACGTGCCAATTCGGGTTGCTTTGAGGTCATGCACGTGTCTGTTGACTACTTTAACCGCGAGGTACCTCGGTCGCGCAATGTTTTTGCGCCCACGAAAATGCGTGTCCGTTCTGTGCACAAGCGTGCGAAGTCAGCACGGAGCGAGGTAATGCACACGTTCGGAGTTTGCGTGAAGTTGCTCAAAACTCGTCAATCGGCACGAAACGTGCTATTCTTCAAGCTCCGCTATCTTTACACGCGTGTGGTTACTCATGCCGCACTAAGTCCGTACGCGTGCAAAGATAGCGGCGTCTGAGAATTGGCACGTTTCGTGTGGATTGTCGTGTTTTGAGGAACTTCACGTCGTGTTATTCCTCATTCCGGGTACCCCAAACATAGCTCAATTCTTGAGGGATTTAACATACAATTCCAAACAATCATATGTAGGGGTATATAGACAAAGCTGACAAGTATTGCAGGATACACCAATACCTAAAGAATAAAATATTGGTATACCTGTTGTTATATGACTTGTACTTATTACGTTTATTATGGTAACAGTGGGGTTCAAGCACCGCCTACCATCCTCTGACTGTTTCACTATAAATGTATCACAGAGGGTCCTATTGTGAGCCTTAAGTTTGTTAAGTCCCTGTCTTCTGTACATATATAGCTGACTAAGATGAGTAATCCTAACACAGAGTTCGTACACTCGAAGTTTCCTTGCAAGTTATTTCTTAGCAGATTGCTCTTTTGAGTGGAATGCTTCGGTTGACACGGTGTGCGTCAATGTTCCAGTAGAGGGCATAGAGGGAATTATGGAACACCCGGGGGAAATACATATGGAGAGCAAATACAGGCATCAGCATTACTGAGATTACTGTCGGTCAACTTGCGAGGGAGAATAATTTTATTGTGCAGGCTTCTATTCCCGGTAAATGTGTTATCAGTTTTAACTGGATTTGCACTATTTTGCTAACACAGGGGCAGTCGATTGTCAAATGGTTTTCAAGAGGAATGGATTTTAGAAGGATAAAGTTAACGGAAATATTAATTGTATTGCGCAGGCATTTATTCTCAGTAAACCATTTTTAATGTGATTTGCACCATTTTGCTAACACAATGGCAGTCGATTAAATGTCCAAACGGTTTTCGAGAGGGATGGATTCTAGGAAAATGAAGAGAGTTGTGAAAGATTAATTGTACTCCATTTTGTCGCAACGTTTTTGGAAAGGGATGGATTCTGGTAAATAAAGAAGAATGAAAGATTAATTGTATTGCACAGGCTTTTATTCTCTATTAATGTGTTATTTTGCCAACACAAGGGCAGTAAATTGTCCAACATTTTTCAAGACGGATGAATTTTTGTCAGATGAAGAGTAGGTGATTAATTACATGTTTGCCTGCCGGTTGATGGCCAATTCATTACGGTTAATCCGGTGATGGATTATACGGAGTTACGTTGTTACTGCGCGGCGTACGGATAGCATGCAGTTAGCATGCACGGCGTAACGTACGACCTCTGGCGTGTGACCTCTAGCATTACCTCATCAGCATTCGAGAGGGACGACGCGTTCGCCGGCCGCAAAATCCACGCCAAATGTCAGACGGTGGCGCATTTGCAAAAACGAAATAGCTTTTCCGAAGCCGACGGAATACATCCCAGAAACTGACACCCCGTGGCTGAATATTATAGAGCTAGGATCGGGAATGCGGGAGATTCCCTAGCCTCCGCCAGGCCTTCCTACAGGGGAGTGGGGATCGTAAAAAATGGGGGGAAAAAGGAAATTGGCCAGGGGAATCAGTCCACGCTTAGGTTCATGTTTCCCCTCCAGAGAGGCCGACCAACTCCTCTGGTAGCAAAACTCCCCTGGCAAATTTTTCTACCTATAATAGCCAGCACAGTCAGTCAGTCTGGTAGAGACTACAGATTCCCTGACCTGGACACTGCCTGATCTCCATGACACACATCTTGTTCCTGCTACAAATCAATCGATCACCCTTCCCCTGGACGGCAGCCGTGATTACTAATTGACGTGTGGGGGACGTAGGGGGTAATAAAATCCGAGAAACTGCGGCCCAATCTTGTAGGAAGGGGGTGTTTGTGTTTAACACAACTCTGGGTATCCCTAGCCTTGTAATACATATTATGTACACATCCTGGCTTCGTGATACATACATGTATTCTGTGCACGTTGACCTAGATATTTTATAAGCCCTTGCGGGGTAATAAAATGTGGGAATTTGTGGCTGAACCTTGCAGATTGGGGGAGGGCATGACAAACATAAAACTGGGCGATTCTTAGCTTGGCGATGCATATCCTGTGCATACGGACCCACATATTTACTAGTCATCAATATTACCATCACAATTCTAACTGTAGACAATATTCTACTAATCATAGGCAGTGATAACTTGAGAAATATTCAGTACATACATGTGTAGGTGGTTGTAATTGATTCCATGTATTGTAATCAATTTGTCTGTCACCAGTGCAACGTAATCTATGTAATAGACTCCACGGTAGTTACCCACATATGTTGTTTTCCAAACTACAGCCAATCATGAATATGAAGTTAAGGTAGGAAGAATGAGTAAGGTTGTCGTTTGCACACAGGCATTAGTTCTATTTTCCTTTATTTCCCTTTGTTTATTTAAACTAGCACCTATGACAACAGCAGCAGAAGAAAGATAGGCATAACAATTGCCTTGTCACTGGTGCAATTAATCTCTTAGTGATAGTCTCTAGGGTTGTCAGTTAACAGATGTATTACAAACTACATGTAGATTCAAACATGGAGATGAAGCAAAGGTAAGAAGAAGAAAGGTTTCCCTTTGTTTAATTCTACCAATCACTAGTTATTACTACCATATGCACTGCAAATAATCCCTGTAATAGGGGCTAAGCAGAAGAAGAAATATTGGCAATCCCTTAGGCCTTAGTGATACATTTGTCTCTAGGGTTGTCAGTTAACATGATGTATCATAAACTACATGTAGATTCAAACATGAAAATGAAGGTAAGGTAAGAAGAAGAGTGCATATGTTAACCCTCAAATATCAGCAGTGCTGCCACAGAGTAAGGGCAATGTCATGTTCCAAATTGGAATAAATAAATGAATAAGAAGAAAGGTTTTCGTACAGCTAACAGATGTATTATAAACTACATGTACATCAAACAAGAAAATGAAGTAAGAAAGGTTTTCGTACCTGCTGGCATACAGCTCCAGCCTGCTATGCATGTCCTGAGAAACGGCCTGCTGCGGCGAAGACGACGGCCTGAAACAACCGGGAAAGAAACGACGTCTTAGCTTCTCCAGCACCATTTCTAACGGATTGCCTCGCCCGACACGATCTGTCAAACCCCTCGCTTAAATCCCTCGCTCAACCCGTGCCACGAATTCCCAACACTGCCGTAAACACCACCTCGGTTTAGAGGGGGCGTAAGCGCAGCCTAGATTTCCCTGTGGTCACCGAGCTAGTACAGCAGGAGAACTGATTGCAGGCGATTTCTTGCATACAAGCATTTACTGTACATACGGCAGTAAATTATCTTTATGCTCAGAGAAACGTGAATCACTGTAAAAAGGCACATGATTAGATTACATGGGGACGCGTGCTGGGAATTCGATCCGTTTTTCTGATAACACAAAAGAGCAAGAGGAGAGGAGGCATGCATGCAAGGAGTTGGCAAACTCCACCGTGACTCAACCACATGTCACATTTCTCCTTTTGTGACAGACTCAAGAAGATGCCAGAGAGAAATTAAAAAAAACCCAAAGCAGGTGAATATTTTTTTAGGAATAGTCAATCAAGACAGCAAGAAAGAAGGAAGGTCAAGAATGATAAGAAAGAAGACGATCCCTTACACAAGGCATGTGCAACCCCATGCTAGTCTGAGTGTCCACGAGGGCTGACGGTACGAGGGATAAGATTTCAAGAGTTATATACCCTCCGCAGTGTTCCCCATTGGTCGCGGGGCATTGATTTTAATCACATGCCCACCCACCCGCGCGCTGGAAACGTGAGCCGCCTGCACGGAATGGTTTAACGGCAACGACAACTGGGCTGATTGATCTCACAGATGCCTCTTTCCCGCCGGCGGACTCTGATTAGAGGAGCCAGCAACGCTCCAGTGCCTTACCATTAACCAATGACAGGGCTTGAAATTTTTTCTCTCCTAACATTAACCAATGACAGGGCTCGAAATCTTTTCTCTCCTACCATTAACCAATGACAGGGCTCAAAAGTTTTTCTCTCCTACCATTAACCAATGACGGCTCGAAATCTTTTCTCTCCTCTACCATTAACCAATGACAGGGCTCGAAATTTTTTCTCTCCTCTACCATTAACCAATGACAGGGCCGAAAATTATTTCTCTCCTACCATTAACCAATGACAGGGCTAGAAATTTTTTTTCTCTCCTCTACCATTAACCAATGACAGGGCTAGAAATTTTTTCCCCTCCTCTATCATTAACCAATGACAGGGCTAGAAATTTGTTTTCTCTCCTTAAATCAACCAATAACAGGGCTCAAAATTTTCTAAAAATAGGTACATTGGTATAGAAATTTTGTGCATAGAAAGAAATTCGGGTGAACAACATTAAGCAGAGTAGGACGTCAGGAAAACGTTGTTATGCATGTAAAAACCCTTCTGCCTTTCTTCGAACTTAAATCTGTAAGTATTCTACAGCAAACTTCAAAATTTTTCAATGTAATACATCAAAGTACATCTACGCCAAAGGTTTTTTTGCTTTTTCTGATACAGTCAAACCTGTATTAGGGGCCACCTCTACAGAGGGGCCACCTGTCCATAGTGGCCACTTTTTGTCGGTCCCTTGGGTATTTTATCTACAAGTTACCACCTCTATACAGAGGCTACCTGTCTATAGTGGCCAAATTTGTCCGGTCCCTTGAGTGGCCGCTATAGACAGGTTTGACTGTACTTATCTCAAGAATATTCTGAAAACTTGTGTATAATTTAAATGCAAGTACCATTAGACTATAGCTGGCTATCAAAAATTAGGTGCACAGCTCCAATTTTGGGTACACAAAAAATGCACAAGTCATGCACCCTGTATTTCGAGCCCTGAATAGGATATTTTGAATAATTCATGAGAAAGATTGGCGTCTCCTTTATTGCGGGTGAGACAGCGTGTCTGCTACAGACTCTCCTTCCCTCTGCAGTTTTAATGAGGTAATGTTGGTGAGAAGTCTCCAGGGGAGGGGGGCAATAAAATATTCAGTCATCGAGCCAAAATGGCAGCCACCATCCGTCTGTCACGGCTTTGGCATCATTGATATATGACATAATGATTTAATGTAGTACTGTTGCATCGTAGCAATATGTGAAGACCTACATATTACCTCTACTTTGTATGCATGACAAGTAAGTGCTTCCTTGCAGGCAATTCAGCTTACAGAAAGGTTTTTCTTTCTGCTCTATTAACAATGCACAAACACGAAATAGATCAAGGGAATGAATCAATTCTCCTTAGAGTCAGATATTTCAGAATCTGATAGCATTCACTCTTACTTTGTACTCCTACTTCCTGCACATTACAACTACTAGCAGGTGCTTTTCTGTAAATTTTCTTTCCTACTTTCAAGAATGAAGTATACAAAATACCGGTTGAGTAACTTGATCAATTCTCTAAAAAGTCAGAACTTTCTTAGTCGTGACTGACTGAAGGGGGCATATAAATATAGTATCATACATCTGACATGTTAGAAGTGACCCTTGTCCCCTCCGAGCCCAGGATCCATCCGAACGGCACACTTTACGTAATTGCTCCAGTAGACGGGTTCAGGGGAGTCATCTCCGACTGTGGAGGGGAAAATTGCCAATCCAGGGCCGGGGGAAATGTCCCGTAACTTTCACAACATCTATATAGCAAGAAAATAACCCGTGGAAAGGAACTGAGGGCGGTTATGTCTCAAAATGTCACTATAAATGTTACGATGCAAAGTGTGTTCCCGCCACAGTTACAGAGATTGCTTGAATGTGAAGTTTAATTCTTTTTATCTAAAATATCCGACTTTTAGAACATCTATTCCAAAACCAAATGACCCAGGAAGGGAATCCGTGGGCAGTTATGTCTCAGCCTAGGATCAAAAACAATACATTTTATGACTCAAATAAGTTCCCATCGCAGTTGGAAGGATCATCACAAAATTTACTTCGATCTGTTACAGCCAAAATGACCAGTACAAATTACCTCTCGCTGGCAGAGCACTTTTGCATGGAGAACGATTTATTGATTGCTTTTGCGAGTTGCTTGTGTGATTTGTATGTACAGCGAATGAAACCGACCAGACAGTGATATTATTTGGACCCAGTTGAGTCAATAGCTGTTGGCATTCAATAGTCAATGGCAATAGCAAACATCATGTTTTTTCATTGGAACTGTACAGTGTGATTGCATAATTCTAGAAAACCAAAATATTCAGTATATTGCAAAGAAGAAGAAGAAAGAAAGTCACTTGGATGTTTCCTTGTTTTTCTTAACTCTGTATCAAAGCATAACTTTGGAAAGGTGAACAATAGTAACTGTACAGGAAACTTTCAAAGAATGCCTTTTCTTTCTCCTTCCCAGTCCAAATAGCAGATGAAGTTTAAAACAGCAACTGTAGGGTTTTGTACATGTATCTTGGATGTTGACAATACCTTGAGAGAAATACAGTATTTTTAAGTTAAGCAAATAAAACCTTTCTGACACTGATACAATTTGAACTCAGTTGAGTCGCATCCAATAGTCGGTGGTAATCATCATCTGGTGTAAGGAAAAATCAACTGAAATTGGACCTGCATACAATGTAACGTTATCATTTGCGGAAAACAAAAAGTGTATATTTGGAAGATACAAAAAGGCTGTTTTACAAAAAAATCCAGACCAATTTCATATTCAGCACTTATGGACATTGCAGACAAGGTCAACTGTATCAACCCTTGTCCCTTCCCAGTTTGAAAAGCAGCAGGAGTTAAAATGCCAAGGCAAATGCTGCAGTTAGTGTACCATTATATGATACATATCGACAATGCCTTACGGGAAATCTTTAACACACTTTATCCAGCCAGTAACAGTTAATACCAGGTGGCAGCTGTCTGTGAGATTTTACCAGATTCTATTACCCGAAAGTCCCGGGGGCTTTTTGGCACCGCCGAAAAATCATATCTCCGATAGTGGAAGAGACTGTTCGGCCTACTGCGCATCTGAACTAATTCGCATCTGAACTAATTCACAATCACTTCAAGTTAAGCGCATTTTGGAGTGCACGTCCTTTTCAATGTTCTCCAAGTATTGACTGTATTGGACCCTGCATTATGCTCTTTTAAGTTTACATCCCAGCCTAGGGCGGTACACCCAACATGATATCTCCAGAGACAAGTACTGCACTTTGCTAACTAAATATTCCATCCGTAAATGCCTCGCAGGGCGCTCCAGGGAGTTAGTGCATTAAGGCATATAATTGTGGGTCAGAATATGTGATACCCAAACAGCATTAGCGTTTCAGGCTTAGCAAATAGAGGACTTAGATGGGTATTATCCCTTATAAAGCCTTAGAGAAAAGACTATGTCACAAACATGCATCTTTTGGGCACAGTCCAAAAACATTGTGGGTCAGTCAGAATACATCTATGTGATACCCAAACAGCATTAGCGTTTCAGGCTTAGCATAAATAGAAGACTTAGAAGGATATCATCCCTTATAAAGCATTAGAGAAAAGACTTTGGTATGTCATGAACTTTTGGCACAGCTCAAAAACATTGTGGGTCAGAATATGTGATACCCAAACAGCATTGGTGTTTTAGGCTTAGCAAATACAGGACTTAGAAGGGTATTATCCCTTATAAAGCCTAAGAAAAAAAGACTATGTCACAAATTTGCGTCTTTTTGGCACAACTCAAAAATGCTGTGGGTCAGAATATGATACCCAAACAGCATTAGCGTTTCAGGCTTAGCATAAATAGAAGACAGAAGGATCCTTTATAAAGCCTAAGAGAAAAGACTATGTCACAAACTTGCATCTTTTTGGCACAGTCCAAAAACATTGTGGGTCAGAATATGTGATACTCAAAACGCATTAGCTTTTCAGGCTTAGCAAATAGAGGACTTAAAAGGGTATCATCCCTCTTACGTGGATTATGGAGCCATAGAGAAGTATACATGTAACTTATTTATACATGTCACAAACTTGCAGCTTTTGGGCTGCAAAGAGTCTAAGACTTGAGTGAATAATTTCATTCCTGATTTTGAATTTTTTAAATTTTAGTGTGCATAGGATTGTACGGTTTCTCCAGGATTTCTCCCAGGATTCTCAAGGTGGAATGTTAAAAATTGTAAAAGATTTCTTCACTGAATGACGAGGTTCTTACAGTGACTCTGAGGATCTTGAAGTGATTTTGAGGATCTTACAGTGACTTAGACTTTTTATTAAGTTGTGAAGCTGCAAAATCTAAGCTTTTCCTTTTTTAGTGCTGGATTGTAAAAGATTTCTTCACTATTTGAGGAGAGTTGTATGGTGACTTAGACTTTGTTAGATTGTGAAGCTACAATTATATCAATGCTTGTTTCTTTAAAATTTCTAGAGGTGGAGTGTAAAAAAATTCCAAATTGTAGAAGACATCTTCACTATTTGAGGAGGGTTTTACCGTGACTCAGACTTTGTGAAGCTACAATATCAAAACAAACAAACAATATTTTTCTTTTCTAGTAGATCTTAAATTTCAGATTTTGAGATTTTCAGATTTTGAGATTTTCTTATTGTAGTGTGCATAAGACTGTAGGGTGATCTGGATAGTGCAAATTCTAGATTGTGAAGCTATAACATCAAAGCTTTTCCTTTTTAGTGAAGGATGTTAAAGATTTCCTCACTATCTCTTTTATGGTGACTCAGACTTTGTGAAGCTACAATATTGATGTTTTTCTTTTCTAGTGGTGGAATGTGTTGCCTAGGTAACAGACTTACTGCCGTTCTTCTATATGCAGGTGACGAGGAGGTTCCTCTCTGTCGGGTGTAACTTGTTCGTATCGCCACAGAACCAAGGGACTGTAGGTTTGGGGGGAGGGGGGCAACATTCAGGAATACAAGGGGAGTAAAGTAGAGTAATACAGAATACAGAAAACATTGGAGATGATAATACAAAGGTGGCCAGAAAGGAAAGAAATTAAATTCCATCAAATGAGGGCGAAGTTGAACGGGATGAATTAAAAAATTCCATTCCTCAAAAAAGCAGAGAATGTATAAAAAATAATCTACTTCATCAGTTTCCAGGCAGAGGTTCGGCTTTGGCTATTTTTACGTCTTTCTTTCACGCATTTTGGAAGGCTTTTCTTTTGTTCGGCTTCCAAATGCGTAAAACTAAAAGCAGGTTTATAAGGCATTGATGAAGACCTGACAAAATAGAATGCCATTCAAAACATATAAAAAGAGGTAAAAAGACAGCCAAAGCCTAACCTCTGCTTGGAGAGTATTTCATAACACAAGTCATATTTGGTAAAGTAAAAGGGGTACACAATAAGGCCTAGGGATAAGAAATGACAACGTATTTTAAAAAGCACTGGTGATGTTGGGTCTCATCCTTACGTTTCAAGGTTGTCCCCCTCCAACACCGTCTGCACCGGGAGGTACCCCAGTCGCGGGTGTTTTTTCAAGGACTTCTTGGACCTGAACTTGTTGCGCACGACCTTGGCAAAGTCCCGCACATCCTCCCCTGAGGTCGTCTGAGGTCAAGACAAGAAAAACACAAAATTGTTAAGAGGAAAATCAACCGATTTACTTTCAAATTCATTTACTTAGGTACATGTACAAGAAGCCTCAAGCTTTCCAGGTGACTCAGAAATGGCAAGCTACCCATACATCCAACAGATACTTAGGGCTGGTGCCAATCTTCATTTCTGTAGCCCTTGGGCCACACGTTTGTGAAGCCACTAATGGCAGGGCTGGTCCGCTGGTAGTGATGTGTGTTTAAACTTCAATACTAGAGGTTCCTCATTAGTGCTGAGTGCTGAGCAGAGAAAGCAGCATGTACAAATGTACTATGTCTTTGGTATGACTTGGCCAGGGATCGAACTCGTGACCTACCGAATGCAAGGCTACCTACTCGGCCATTGCACTGGACAAGCTTTCTAACAAGTGAATGGGATAGTTGAGAAAGGTAACTTACGGCTGTGCAGTACTCCTGCATGGGGTGGGACAGTTTGTGTCCCTTGGCTTTCCTTCCCGACAGGAAACAGCTCCAAACAAACAAACAAACAAATAAACAAACAAACTTACGGCTGTGCAGTACTCCTGCATGGGGTGGGACAGCTTGTGTCCCTTGGCTTTCCTGCCCGACAGGAAACAGCTCTGGCACATGTCAAAGTTGAAGCACCTCAAACAGCGATACCTGCCAGCAACATAGACAACAGGAACTGATCAGAAATGGGAAGATGGAATTGGTAACAAATAACAAATAGCATCAAACAATGAGTCCAAGATCACTGTCAGTCATTTTACTGATTAGCTTGAACGTATCTCACGTTCCTGAATCTGTTGCTTCTAAAAATCTCCCTCTTCTAGTCTTGTAGTGACCAGCTCTACCTATCCATCTATAGTAAAACTGCAGCTTTTATTGTCAAAAAAATGTACACAGTACAGTATACAACAGCCACCTGCCAATCTATAAAAGAACTGCAGCTCTAAAATGGGCTGAAAGACAATGTATGATTACCTGAATCTGTTTACACACAGACACAACTGTCTCAGCAAAGGTATTCTGGCCTTATTGCATTCACAACTACACATGCATGCCTGAAAACAAAACCGTCTCAGCAAAGGTAAAACGATACTTTGTGCTCACCTAAATCCTACAATTGGGTATTCTTTACATATATTGCATTGTGTTTGGCGGTCTCGGCTGCAGCCAGCCAGCACACCATGGACCACTGCAGTACCTTAACAAGCCGCTAGGGGGCCCAAAGACACCTAGTACTCACCTAAATCCTACAATTGGGTATTCTTTACAGATATTGCACTTGGCCTGGTGTTTGGCGGTCTCGGCTGCGGCGAGCCTATGCAGGACAGGCAGCCACACCATGGACCACTGCAGTACCGTAACAAGCCGCTAGGGGGCCCAAAGACACCTAGTACTCACCTAAATCCTACAATTGGGTATTCTTTACAGATATTGCACTTGGCCTGGTGTTTGGCGGTCTCGGCTGCAGCCAGCCTGTGCAGGACAGGCAGCCACACCATGGACCACTACAGTACCGTAACAAGCCACTAGGGGGCCCAAAGACACCTAGTACTCACCTAAATCCTACAATTGGGTATTCTTTACAGATCTTGCACTTGGCCTGGTGTTTGGCTGTCTCGGCTGCGGCCAGCCTGTGCAGGACAGGCAGCCACACCATGGACCACTGCAGTACCGTAACAAGCCGCTAGGGGGCCCAAACGACACCTAGTACTCACCTAAATCCTACAATTGGGTATTCTTTACAGATATTGCACTTGGCCTGGTGTTTGGCGGTCTCGGCGGCTGCCAGCCTGTGCAACACAGGCAGTCACACCATGGACCACTACAGTACCGTAACAAGCCGCTAGGGGGCTCAAAATAAGAAAACAAAGATCCCTCGTGCTTACCTAAATCCTACAATTGGGTATTCTTTACAGATATTGCACTTGGCCTGGTGTTTGGCTGTCTCGGCGGCGGCCAGCCTGTGCAGGACAGGCAGCCACACCATGGACCACTACAGTACTGTAACAAGCCGCTAGGGGGCCCCAAATAAGGAAACAAAGACACCTAGCACTCACCTAAATCCTACAATTGGGTATTCTTTACAGATATTGCACTTGGCCTGGTGTTTGGCGGTCTCGGCGGCGGCGAGCCTGTGCAGGACAGGCAGCCACACCATGGACTGGGGCTCCTGCTTCATCCAGTCCAGGAAATGCGCTGCCTCGATCTCGGGCTTCCCGCCCGCCCGCTCGAAGCAGCTCCGCACGCTGGGCTCGATGTTGCTGCCGCCGAACGAGGCGATCTCACCCAGCTGACGAGGAACCTGGTGGGGAAGAAAAGGTCGAATTCAGGAAATTTCTTGGCTAGTTTGAAAAGAGACTTTCCAAAACTGCTTTTCGAAACTGGCAAAGCTTTTTTTTTCTTTGCAGCTGCTCACAGAAGTTTTGGGCTATAATGTCTGATAATGTCATCCATATAATCAATTCAGATTGACAGATTATTTCCAGGATACTTAATGTAAAAATTAAATAATTCTAAGGGGAATCTACATGGATCAGATCTCTTCAAGATGAGAATGACAAGTGATAGTACAGTAGAAGCCGCATAATTGCACACTCCATTTGCCAGTGCCTTTCCTGCAATTATCCGAATGGTGCAACAAAGCGAAGTTATTAAGCTGGACCGCACCACCACAGGATTTTGGGATTTCGTGCAATTAACAGAAGCGTGAGGCTATGAGACCGGTGAGGTGAGGTGAGAACAGAAGCGTGTGATGATCTGTTGTGCAATTAACTGGCTTCTACTGTACACTACAAAGAATTTCACCAAATCTCACCTGTATTAGATCATGCAGCAGTAGCCCCAGCTTTCTTTGGTCGGCAAATCCTGTAGCCTCTGCTATCAACCTGAAGTTGACTGGACAGGGAAAAAGAAATTCATTTATCAGGATGAACTACCACATCTTACAATACACGTTAGTAAAACATGTACTTGAATGTCAAGATGTGAAAAAATAAAAATGAAGAAAATATTGTTCGGTATGAAAACAAGTGTGGGATATTTCAGAGTGACATCAAGATACTCACATCTGTACTTGTCCTCGAGATGCGCCCTACAGAGAGAGATGATCCCGACCTTGAACGATAGCACCCTGATCTTCCCACTCCTACCCCTGGAACAAACACCAAGAGCCATGAGAAAACTACAAAATACTCTGTATTACATTAGAGAGATAGACAGATAGTGAGGGAGGAGGCAGTTAAAGGGGCATTCCACTCCAGAAGGGAGTCTTGTTTTCCAATAGATAATGTGTCAATGAATACATAATCAGCCGAAATTTGTGGAATTCACCTTGGGATGAATTACGTGATGTGTACAATAATGACACTCACTAAACCCATGCAGACCCTACCCATGCATTCCCTATACGCATAGACACTGTGTTTATCGTACATATTTTCGGAATAAATGAGGTACGCTAAGCACACCGAGAAGGCAAATTGCTCATAAGATAGCAAAGAATACAAGAACAAGACGAGATTTCTTAGCGAACCTGAAATTAGTTTTGTAACCTTACCTAAAAGTTTTGCACTGTATTCAGCCATAGGATTAATTCAATTAGAGGGTGCTTGGGGAGTTTAGTAGAAGACTGAATGCTTTTGAGGCATGTGGAGCAACTGGGTACTTTATCGTATAATGTGAAGTAGTATGCAGTTATCACTTCCTAAAATTAATATCTATCGGAAAATAACACTCCCCTTTAAGAGAGGGAGGAGAAAGAGAGGGAGAGAGAGAGGGGGGAGAGAGAGGGGGGGAGAGTGCATCCTCCACTTACGTATCATACATGTTGAGTAACCAGTTTAGGCACATGTTTAAGACTTACGTATCATACACGTTGAGTAACCAGTTGAGTGAGAATGAATGAGAGAGAGAGAGAGAGAGAGAGAAAGCGCGCGCGCGCGCGAGAGAGAGAGAGAGTGAGAGAGAGAAAGCGCGCGCGAGAGAGAGTGTTTCTATGACTTACGTATCATACACGTTGAGTAACCAGTTGAGGCACATGTCTACGACTTACGTATCATACACGTTGAGTAACCAGTTGAGGCACATGTCTACGACTTACGTATCATACACGTTGAGTAACCAGTTGAGGCACATGTCTACGCAGAGCGGCACGTTGACCAGGTTGCCGTGGTCCTGCTCGAGATTGTCGTAGATGGTCGTCAGGCAGTTGATGATCTCGATGACGTCCATCAGACGATCGTTCTGGCCCCGCAGTCCGTGCTGGTCAAAGGCATCAATGGCGTTGTTCATGCTTAGCAAGTCCACTGTTGGGGGGGACATGAGACAACAATGAGTTAGACCATACATGTATGTAGCAGACCATTTTGGTCAAAGGCATCAATGGCGTTGTTCATGCTTAGCAAGTCCACTGTTGGGAGACATGAGACAATAGGGAGTTAGACCATACATGTATGTACATTGTAGCAGACCATGCTGGTCAAAGGCATCAATGGCATTGTTCATGCTTAGAAAGTCCACTGTTGGGGCGAGAAAGGCAGAAGGGATTGAGTTATAGCATAACTACAAGTTTTTCTAGTTAACTGTACTTGTATTGAATTGTTCTGCCAGTTCACTCTAGTGAAGAAGAGTGATGGATGTCACTTGAAACATTCAGAAGGAAATGTCTGTTCTTTTATCCATTTGTAGAGATTGAATTGTACTTGAATATTGTTTACCTGGATGTCAAACCTTTATAAACATACCTACAAGTAGCTTTAAAGACTATGACAAGAAGACAAATACTTACAACTATTGTAAGTAGACACTTGAGTTAAGAATAAACCATTGATCATAGTAGAATAAAGGTTGAAAACTGGTGGCTTTGATTGCTTTTTTGATATCTCTACCAGTGATTTTGCCAAAGAGGTTTCACCTTATTCATGTTTGTATGATGTTTCACTGTCAACTTTGGTTAGTGTCTTGGTATTTCGAACTTCTATAACTCATGAGTAATAATTACAATGGTTTTCACACCATGCATATTATACAAGCATTTTAGAAATGCCTTCAAGGTAACAGGAGAAAAGACTTACAACATAGAGCCTTCTGTAACCTCCTGAGTTTCATGGCTGTGCGGTAGGCTGAGAATCTCACGTCATTCAGGTCAGCTGGAAATGGAAATATAGTTAGTTAGATAGGGTTTAACATACAAAAATTAGTAGTATACCCAATATGACAAAATGTGTCAGCAGGACACAGAACCTGTTCATCTATCCATGAACTGAAATTTGCTTTTTAGGAGAGACAAACATTTCAGCCCATCTGTCCCAAAAAATTTTATGACATGAAGTCAAGGAAAATGTATTTTCATAAAGCATAAAATGGCAGATTCAACAAGGAAAATAAACTACATTCTATCATTAGGTTCAGCTCCCAAACAAATCTTAAGTTCGAGATGAACCAATCATAAACTTCCGACAACTCATGATGTACATTTGTACATTTGTACTGCATTGCCGAACGGTTGCTGATGATGCAGTCGACAAACTGCACGCTTTGTACAAAGCAGTGCAGCAGAGACATCTAGAGATGTTTAAGTAAAGTGCAGCACATGGCACAGCCCTTACCTAATGATTGGAAGAGTTCTGTCATCTTGGGGTGGTCCCAGCTGGTTGTTTCTGTAGTGTGGCTGTGGGAACAAACAAAAAACAGCAGGTTAGGAGAAAACGTGCAGGAAAGAACAACACACAACATCCTGGGCTCCAGATGGAACACATTCAGGGTACAGGTTTTGGAAAGCTGTTCGCCAAACTGTTTCTGTTTAACGTTTCCCTCTGCTTTTGGTTGTGATGGTCAAGGCCAACGGAGGAATCTTGTATTCTAAGGTTTGGGTACCTTAATGAGTAAAACAGCTCTTGGATCTGAAGAGAGATTTGAGCAAAATCAATGTCAATATTACAATCATAAATGGTGCTATACAAAGGACTAAATTGTTGTAGTACTCTGTGTCAGTATAACTATATAAAAAGACGTGTCCGTATTAATCTCCAAGCAGATACGGACAGGCAAAATTATTATGCTTCTAGGTTCCTTGGAGCAGCGGATTCTGTGGAACTGAAAGCTTGACAAACATCACAATTTTCCACTTGTACATCGCCTGAATATAAGCTTTTTACAGACTGTATTCAAGTTTAGTAAAAAAATATCATATTGCTGTAAGTTTTAGATGTAGGAGAAAGACTGAATGGAGACACTTACTTGATATAATATGGCACCTTGTTGGCAGCTACCGCCCTCTCCCAGGTCCCTTCCACAGAGGCTAGAAAAAAAGAGAAACACCGTCAGTAAATATAAAAACTGGAACTTCTGCTGCAGAACCATAGAAAGCCACTAGGAGGCCCATTGACCTCAGTTTTTCTGGTCCCCATCTACCTTCCAAATATTATAAGGATCCAACTGTAGCTTCTCAACATATGTTGGAAAAAAACAGTCACACACAAACAGAGACAGACACACACAAATGCACATATACAAACACACAATCACACACACACACACACATACACACACACACAGAGAAACATACAGTCACACACAAACACACACACAAATGTTACTGAAAACATAACCTTCTTGGCGAGTGTAGTATTAATATTACTTTCTCAACTGTTCAACACTACTATCTTTAACCATAGGCATTCTGACAGCACGTTCCATGACAAACATAAGGTTCAGAAAAAAACACATAAGGTTCAGAAAAAGCATAATTCAATTTCTCAGAAAACTGTCAACCTTCCAAGAAAAAAATGGGGTGATTATTAGATAGCAAACTTACAATAGACAAGTAGGTAAGCCATATTAAGCCCTGGTGCCAGCTCCCTTAACCCGGCAAATCCTGAAAGAGAGTGAGAATTCCCCCGTCTCCACCACTAATAGACAATAATGTTAATGGCGCCGAATTACCGTTACACAAGCTAGCAGATGGAGAAAGCTTATCGCACCCTGCCCTACATACGAATTGCCGTGCTAATCTGGTTAGGTGTGGAGGGGAATTTAACAGGTGGGCTACTTCCACACTACACAGGTCGCAGCAAACAAATCACCTTACTAACAGTAACGTTAGTTCACCTTTATCCGCAGGGTAACCTATATCCGTTGTGTTGCTAAACATGCTATCTAGGGATATCAAATCGATGGACGGTAGTTTAAAATTGTACTATTTTTTATATATTGCAGTTTGAAACCATTATATGTCGACTTGATATCCCTAAATACATTGGGCAAAAAGTTACTCCAACACATGGATAAATTATGATTTGGAGGGGGAATTTAAAGGTGCTGAGCAGGCTGACTGTATCCACACATTACAGGTCGCAGCAAACAAATCACCCATCTAACTAAGCTCCAAGCAGATCCTATGGTAGTAGTAGTCCACTGTGTTCTGCTGATGCAGTGGTCTGGACATTCTACGGTAGCATAAGATCGAAAGCTGGCAGAGGAGTAAAGCCAGCCATCCATGCTCTATTAGCATACACACTCCTTGGCTGGCTTCACTCCTGTAGCATACACACTCCTCTGGCAGCTTTTGATACACTATACCATGCTACTGTAGGATCCGTTATGTTTTCCTCTTGTGAACGATTAAGAAGATACACAGGGCAAAAAGTTAATCCAGCGACTGGATATGATTTGGAGGGGGAATTTAAAGGTGCTGAGCAAGTGGACTGTATCCACACTACACAAGTCACAGCAAACAAATACACCCTTCTAACTAAGCTCCAAGCAGATCCTACAGTAGCATAAGATCAAAAGCTGGCAGAGGCGTAAAGCCAGCCTAGGAGTAATCTCCAAGCAGATCCTACGGTAGCATAAGATTGTATAAAAAGCTGGCTGAGGAGTGAAGCTGGCTTAGGAGTGTGTTTTGCTACCTGGCAAATGGACACCTCTTGGCTGACTACACTCCTTGGCCAGTTTGGTACTATCTTATGTCATTGTAGGATCTGCTTGGAGATGGGCCTAGGAGTGTGTATGCTCAAGTTGCATACACACTCCTAGGCCGGCTTCACTGCTCTGGCAGCTTTTGATACACTATACCATGCTACTGTAGGATCTGCTTGGAGATACCTTCTATCACCACCTGTTATGTTTTCATACTGTGAAATTGTGAATGATTAAGGGGACGTAGAAAACTATGTGTCTGTTGATGGAGGTTTAACACATCCAGATAATAAGATACACAAGGTAAAAGTTACTCAAGCAATGTGGAAACGGTCAGACTTCATATTTTTTCCGGTCGTTCAGTTCATTTTGTTCATTCACTTATGAAAGATAGTGGATCCTTTGTTCATGAAAGCTCCAATTGGCCTGCAGGCTGCTTTTCATTGAGGTCATGAGGGAAGAGGTAAGGATCAGACAAAATATATTACTGTTTCCAAAATCTATCTGGTCGCTTGAATAACTGTTATCGTGTGAAAAAACTTCACGCAGTTTGGGGCACAAAATAGCAATATATTGATCAAGTATTGATTTTCTTATGTCTCATTTAGTTTCTCTGCTCTTTTATCAAACTGATTTTCCAATCTATTTGGTCATGGTGATTAATTGAAAATCAACTTAAGAGAGACACATTAATCAAATCTCATCTCTATTAATGAATCGGTCCCTAGAGTCACAGATAATTGTGCAAAACATTACCTTAGCTCTCTTATTCATTTGCTGTGCTGAACAATCTTTAATAGATTAGCCATAATATTATAGCTTTGTTTCTCTCTACATATCAACACCATTCATCTGATTTCTCTCACGCACAATGATTTTACGTGCTCAAGTTTGTATGCAAACATTTCTTAATGATTTATCTTTACCTCATGCATAAATGATAGCTAAAAATTAAGAAAAAAAATTGTCAAGCATTCTATAGCTTTGTTTCTCTGTACATATCAAGTTTTTGTCTAGTGGAAAGAGGCCTAACAGTAATCTATATTGTACATCTGGGATTAGTTCTCATGTTTGATCCATACTTCCTAAATTCAAACTGGTGCATGTAAAATTTGTCTACCCAACTGCTGCCTACCCCTGCGTCAGGGACCCCAGCAGCAGTATAACCAATAATAGATAGTGAGTGAGTGAGTGAGTGAGTGCAGGTATTATTCAATGTTACCTGCACTCAGTGCAGGTATGCAGAAAGAAGTATTTCAAGCCCTGCATTACATCACACATCTGGAAGTTATTTATCAGAATGTGCAGCTACAGTACAGTATGCTGTGTGTTTGTCAGCACCAGCCCCAGCCGTGCCCACCTGTGTGTTTGGGGTGACCTGCTACCAGGCTTATTAGGCTAGACCCAGCCCTGTAACGACAGCGCGCATGTGACATCAGCTGACTGGTGTTGATATATACAGAAAAACCAGGCTAGCTAATTTTTAGCAAAATCGTTAAGCGAAGTAATATATAAATAATATAAATGAACAAGAATGCTGACTGCTGTTGATATATACGGAAAAAACAGGCTAGCTAATTTTTAGCAAAATCGTTAAGCGAAGTAAACGAACAAGAATGCTGACCGGTGTTGATATATACAAATGTATATATATAGAGAGAAACAAAGCTGACTAACTTTTAATTTGTGTGACCCTAGTACATGATGATGTTCGTCCATCGGGAGTCGATGAGGACCTTGACTTCAGATCAGTTCAGTAGAATAGGAGTATGATGCATGTTGCAAATTATAACATCACAGACAACAAATTACACAAAAATATTCCTTCTATGTTTTCAAAATCCATTGAGCCAATCTGGTTTATGATTGGTTGCAACCTTTGCATAAAACACTCCATAGACTGTTGGCTTCATTTCATAGGCTGATTTGAATTGTAACTGTTGAGTGATGTTCAGCTAACAATTCAATTTTAAATGCTTCCCTTGAGAGGCAACCTAACAGTCGTAGGAGAGCTTTACATCATCTAGATTGTTTGGGGGGTTACAAGTGCCGTAGGGATGACTAAAAAATGGATAAGGAATAAAACAAAGATTGAAATATAAATGTACGTGCTTGTATGTTAATATGTCTATTTGCCATGATTTTCTCAAATTTCTACATAAATCAAGCATTTTGAAGCCTTTTGATGCAAATAAACTTTTTAAAGAAAACCTAGGATGTAAAAATGTAGCATGCACACACTTACACACACACAAATGCACAGACACGCAAACATACACACACACACACACAAACACACACACAAACACACACATATATATACATACACACACAAAGATGCACATATATATACATACACACACAAAGATGCACACACACCAATCTATTCAGTTCAGTATCTCCAGTAGACGTAATGAGCTCTCTGTCTCTTCTGCAGTTATGATTTAACATGTCGGCATGCCGGCTAATTGCCCTGTCTAGGGGCCCTGCCTCGATAACAGATATGTGCCAACGTGCCATCATTCTTACCCTCATTAAATGCAGTTTTCATACAGGAGATACAGCCGGTAAATTCCTGGGTATGCCAATGGTATGAGGTAAGCCATATCTCAAAATACTGTTAGGTTTAGATGGGGAAGAAGTATGGGCCTATGGGAATGTTTGGAACTCAAGCATTTAAGCCATGCTTTAAAAAAAAAACACAATTATTATAGGCGAAACTCAAGTGGAAAAAACTAATTTACAAAAAAATCTTCTGACCATAACTCTTTAGACAAAAATAATATACTGTATTCTTGGCTGGCTTTGCTGACAAAGATTTTAAGGGTGTTAATTACAGATAGACAGCCAAGAAAACGCCATTTACACCTAACTACACTGCTTCAGTGTTTAGTATGTAATACATTTGTATGTACAAATCCTACCTGGGTGACGAAATAGAGAGAAATCCTGTCCACTTTACAACACAAAAGTTGTCTAAAAAACACTCCACCCTGTCTGGTACTACTTTTGTAACAGATTGAAACCTGGAATAAAGTAAAATGCTTTGTACACGTCCAAGTGTTTCATTCAAGACCAACATTTCCTTGAACGTCTGTCACTTTCCCAGGACAATTCTGACAGGTTCTGTTTGTCAGAATAAAACCTTTGGTTATGTAGTACAAAGAACATGGATATCCAGTGACTTACCGACCCGATGTAACTGTTCGTGGATGACTGACACCAGGTTGGTCAGACAGGTAACTCCCAAACAGGAAGCGACAGGGAGTTTCTGACTGCAGGGCTCGAAATACCACCTGCATATGCAGGTTAGTGCAGGTAAAATTGGAGCTGTCCATGTACTGGGTTTTATACATAACTTTCATATGATGTTTATATGGCTTGTTATTAGCTGCATTGACATTCAGAGTGGCAGAGGTAATTTTCGATGTTACCTGCACCAGTGCAGGTATGGCATAATGCAGAAAAAAGTATTTGGAGCCCTGGACAGGGAGTTTCTGACTGGGTACCCCCGGGGTATCTTTCCAGTACTTACACACGGACAATACCAGCCTGACAGGCGATACAAGACTGTATAGCAAAACTTTTAACTGAAATTAAAGACTTTTTTGGGGTTGTCCTGGATTTAGGTATGTTTTAGCAGGTGGTCTGTCCCACCAATTATATAAAAAGTCAATAAAACTATACTTATTGTAATTTATTGGGCTTCAACACTGAGAACAAATGCTTGAAAGGTGGCCATTTTTTTCATTATAAGGTGTTTGTTTAAGAGTGACTATGCAGCCAGATTACATAAAGAGGTGACAAAAAGGAGGTATTCTATGGGAAACTTGCATGCATGCGCGCACACACACATGCACACACGCACACGTACACACACACACTCGCACACACACATAAAAGACACACAAAAAGAGCTTGTCACAAAAAAAACATGACAATTTGATGTCAAGAAAGAAAGAGAGACAAGCCATCACAGTTCACTTGCAATCACAATGTAAGTTTAAAGGGGTCAAAAAGTTAAACATTCATGACAAGGTCGTTCCTTCACCCCAAGAGCCATCAAAATTCATCCCCAGTTCTTGCCCAATGTCATTAACAAACCAACGACACCCTAAGCCTTGTTAATAGAGGTAATAAAACTGATGAGTCCTGTCACTAGCCTGGTCCTGTAAATTGGGTTTGAAGCCCCGAGTCCTACAGTGTTGGCTTTACAATGTACATGTAAACCAATAAATAAGTAAGACACAAGATAAAAAGTTGTGACTGTCTGAAGTCCCTAGTAAGCTGTATATCGTCTTCTTAGAAGGGCAAGCTAGCTTTGTGTACCTTTTAGTTTCAGTCCTTTGTTTATCCAGATATTATACATTTCAAGTCTAAACTCTGAACTCAGCTCCTTGAACATGTGTATGCAAAGCTTGTAATAACCAAACCAAAACAATGTAGAGCAATGAGTCCACTCACTAGACAGGAAGTGTTGTGAGTTGGGTCCAAAGTTACTCTAATATTTTCTTAGCTAGGGCCTGACAACTGTAATAGATACATACAAGTGTAAAAGACAGTGATTTAGACACAAGTATACAAACATGTATGTATCATGTGGCACCTCTTACGAGGATGAACTGAACTGAACTGTACTTACTAGACAGGAAGTGTTGTGAGTTGAGTGTGTAAGAGACATAAGTGTACTCACTAGACAGGAAGTGTTGTGAGTTATATAATGATAATATACTCACTAGACAGGAAGTGTTGTGAGTTGGGTCCGAAGTCCCTGAGCGCCTCCTCCAGCTGTTTGAGCCTGTCCTGTGCGGAGACTTGCAGCAGCCTCCAGCGCGTGTTCAGGTCCTCTAACCTGTAGGGAAGGATCCAGAGGTTAATCCGGATATGCACCGGCGCATCGTGAGGCGCGTACGGACAACGGTAGCCCAGCTGTAGTCCGACGGTTAGCGGCCACGACGACTCCGGACCGAGAAGCCGCGAGTTCGAATCCCGGCTGTGTCGCTCACCCAACATGCATGCTACTGGAAAGGGCTGAAGCCCCTAGGCCGCGTTCCACTGTTCATTGTGCAAAAAGAACTAGGGAACTTTCCCTGGTACAATGAGCCTGCTACTGGAAAGGGTCGTATTCCTTAGGACGGGACGTTAAGCCATGGTTCACAGTTGCAGTTGCAGTTGTTGGAAAGAGCTAAGCTACGGTCCACCATTTGTTGCACTTGTGCACTTGTTATAAAGAGCTAGGGGAATTTCCGTCACAATCAACCTGTAAATACTGTGCATGGCATCTGTCCTCTCTGCCACGACCAGTAGAAGAATAATAGCTCTTCAGCGAGATAAGCTGGATCAACATCACTTTCATTCCGACCATCCATTGGGAAAAACAACGTTAACCAGACATCGGAACAACCAGCAAAGAGCGCGGACAGAGGGAGCAGCATCGATGCCCTGCGTACGCGAGGGGACCCGTTAGAAGATTGGTCAATTTGTGAACGGATTATGAAGGGCTTTTGGCGAACTGGCGCGCTGGGACAATCAAGCTATCAGGCATCCGCAAAATCCTTAATCAAATGGGGTCAAACATTACAACTCCGGCGGGGGGAATCCTTAGTCCGACCAGGGATGGGCCTTCTCGAACGCTTTGACCTCTTCACCCTCTAATTTTGTCCGGACAACGGGCTTATTAATTTGGGGGTGGGTAAGTGGAGAGGGGACATGTTGCCATTACTAATAGGCTGTGTGACCTACATAACGGAATCGAGCTCCGCCATTAGGATCATTGGCTGTCAGGGCTATCTTTAGCCGTGGTTAAGGATTTGCAAGAAGTGTCTTAAATTTGTGCCTATTTCTATTCTACTCGTGTAGAGGAGTGAAGGCTCTATATATTGGGCGGTCACTTCTAGAGCGAAGGAAAACGAAGCGAAGCAAGATTGAACCCTGGTTAGAAAACTCACGCTTTTAGTACTTCATTTAAAAATAAGAAGTAAATTTGCCATCATCTATTTAGGGAAATAAATTAAAGGCTTTAACACGTCACTGTTATAATGGTAGATAATTTTTGGTAGGTAGTTTTGCATTTCAGAATCTGTGTTCCATTTTTGTGTGGCATTTTTCTACTTCGACAAAAGATCGGCCTTTTGGAAACAGAAAGTAAAGGAATCGGGTTTTCACCAGGCCTGATTAACCAGAAGCGATGCAGGCCCAACTCCAGGCTGCTACATCGTTACCAATTCAAAGCCTGTTCGCGGAGAGGTCCCGACAAGCCGCTCCTATTGATTAGTGTTCTGCAATCACCACTCTGCCAACTGGAACTATAATCATTTATTTATGCCCAACATTTGTTGCCTGATGGTCGCCCCGCGCGCATGTGTTTCCAACTGCCGAACACCCGGAGATTAATTATTAATCCAATTACTGTGAGGATTTCCTGACGACCGCTTGTTGGATTGCGCGATGAAAATTTCAGGACAGGTCACGGCACAGTACTAGTGCTGTACAGGTATTTGCATACATGGCAAGTACAATGTAACTTACTGTAAGAACATGGCACTGGTAGCAATAGTTGAGCTGAACAAGTCTTAGAAATGTTAACCAGTCAACAGTACACATATAAAGCTGTTAGTAGTTTTTCTTGAGACATTCTCAGATTTTCTTGAGACTTTCTGAGTGACAATTGAAAAGGTAACAAGTACTAGTAAGTCCTTCGATAAATGATGTTGCAAAGACATCATACAATCTAAATTTTAAAGGACACTATTGGGAATGTCTGGAAAAGGTCCAGAAAAAAAGAAGACAATTTCGACAATTGTATCGGTGTAACTTTTACCATTCTATACCATTTCCAGCTCGACTAGGGTAAGTAACGGGAGCATGCAAATTTAATGCAGCTCAAGGTGAAGAGAATATTGAATCTGACCTGCGGCGGGAGTAATGCATTGATAACGGGTGAACCATGAAAATGCGCGGGAGAGAGCCCTAGTCAGGCGAGCAAAGTAATTTTCCCATGCACAGACACAAGACCCGGGATGGAGCGGAGATCTATCCAGTTAGTTCAACTTGGGTGAGCATTGTTCACTTGAAGATGTGAATATAACGGGAGGAGCAATTTTTGGCTACTTTACAAAAAAATCCATGAAACTAGATGCAAAGTTAACATATTTTTGCTTGTATGGTAGGAAATCTAATATTACGTGTTGTAAATTTTGAGTAAATCAGTTGTACAGGTAAATTTTGTATGTTGATTGTTTTTCACTTTCTGGTGTTGTATCTTACTAAGACATTTGTCTACAAACATATTACATAAATGCAGCTTGAGAACGCAATATACCAAAGGTACAAAACCACACTATCTCGTGTATTCCATCACTGACAAAGATATGATTTTGTAGACTATGTCACTGACGAAAGACACAAGATATTGTCTGAATCGTCTGACCCTTTCCAAAACCATATCCAGAGGCTTGAGTAACTGCTTTTGGTCGTATAATAATATAGACTTGAAAAACAGTCTCAAAACTTCAACGTTCTGTACCCACCTGTTAAGGTTAGAGCTGGACAGCTGGACGTCCATAGGAGGGAAGCTATTGGCCAGGTTGTTGGTGTAGTCCACATTGCTCTGGATGGGAGCGATCTGGGCCTGGAATGCCTGAAACAGATCATCAACATATTTAGACAGTGTTGTAGCCAGCCTGAATTTTCTGTCCCCTGGATTTTGAAATTCTGTCAAGCCTAGGGAGTCTCAGGAAAATTATGAAATTTAGACCCTCTGAAACACTATTTCCTACATTTTGAGGGGCCACAGGGATTTCGGCTCACAGAGTACAGAATGGGCAAAAAAATTTTCCGTCCCCAGCACCAAAATTCAGTCAAAGGCCGGAAAAATGGACGCTGGCTAGAACCCTGCATTTAGACATAATATCATAGCCTCATGTTCAGTAGAATTTGACTATAAGGTGATCCACTTCAAGCTTGCCTTTGGCAGGGTGTAAAAGGCAAGTCTTCTTCTGGTGGTTCCTTGAATTTAAGTGGATAAACTGGAGAATGAATAAGACTCTGAGGTTGTGCAAATATTCTGAATGTTCTGTAGAGTCTAGCCAAGAAACACTCAATCCAAGGATTCAGACGTTATTAGTCTTAGGTTGAGTTGAGTTTATGGTAATCCACTTTTACATTGCCTTTGGCAAGCTATAAAACGTCTGCTTCCTGTGGTACCTAAAATCTAAGTGGATGAACTAAAGAATGCATCAGACTTTGAAGTTGTGCCAATGTTTTGTAATATATTGCCAAAAAAGCTGAATTCAGTTATTCAGACATACAGTGTAGTAGCATTACGTCCAGCAAGCTTATGTTGATCTCTTTTTGCCTT
Source organism: Branchiostoma floridae (assembly GCF_000003815.2). Taxonomy (NCBI): domain Eukaryota; kingdom Metazoa; phylum Chordata; class Leptocardii; order Amphioxiformes; family Branchiostomatidae; genus Branchiostoma; species Branchiostoma floridae. The sequence continues at coordinate 24,891,295 of NC_049987.1, read as the reverse complement.
TAGCAAGCTATAAAATGCAACTATTCTTCCGGTTGTCTTCGGTATCTAAGAAACTAAACAATACATCATAAGTTCTGCATGATGTTCTGTACAAACAAGCCAAGATATTAGCATGAAAGTTCATCTGTGTTGGTAGAATACATTATAGAAATTGATAAACTTTCTTTCCAACACTGAAATTAATATAGGGACTTACATGTGTTCATTATTATCACCTTTCCTTTCACAGGAATGAGCATTTATCAAAGGAAGTGACTTCTTAGCTTGTGATAACCTACTTGTACATGTATTGCTTTGATTCGAAGGAAACTGCCAATGTGACATGCAGTACAAAATGTCTTACCAGGACAGCAGTATCCAAGAAGGCAAAAATAAAGACAATGACAAGTTTAATGTACAATGTCATCATATCCATGTATCATGTATTGAAAAATATTATTCAATCCAAATGTAGAAGTAGAGGGAAAACTCGAAATGAGCCTTTTTCCTTTATTTTCCCTTGTCTATTTGTACCGGGCACTTGTGTTGTAACTAACTCGTGCACAGTCTGCCGTTAATGTCTAGAATTAGAGGCTTGGCAGTACAAAAGAAGATTGTTGTTACAAGATTTGATATTGCAAACATTTTGTTATTCACAGGACTGAGGTTAGTCTGTGTAACACAAACTCTGCTGTCCAGGGCTGTAACTGGCCCCTCCAGCGGATGTTTGGCGGGCTGCTATAAGCGAGATTTAATCAGGCTAGACTGAGGTAAATCTTATGACTATTCAAGCTGATGCTGCATATGTAATTGACACTGAAGACTTGTATATCATTTACATGAAAGGAAATATTCTTAGCGCACCTTGACGTCATCTATCTGATCCTGGAGGTTGTCGATGATGAGGTCTCCGACTGGCAGCCACGAAGCCTTCAGCGTCTCTCCCTCGTGCAGTTTTCCGCTCAAATCGTTCATCGCGTCGTGTAGCTGGCGCAATTTCTGTAAAAAAAAAACAAGGTGGGGTGTCATTCTATAATATTATTTGACTACATAAACTGTATAAACTGCTACGTCACCCAAAATCGCTATGCGGCACTGGGAAATCACAAATTACCCACATGCCAAAATTCAAGCGATTCCACCAAAAGGATCTCGAGTTACAGGTGTGAACACACACACACACACACACACACACACACACACACACACACACACACAACCAAAAACAATACCCCCAGCGGAGGTGAACCTCCTAACAGACGAGAGAAAAAAAAAGCAGAGAGATAAATTTCTTTTAGAAATATCAGCAGACAATAAGCATCGGGAGTTCTATCGGAGAAATGGGTGCTTGAGAAGTAACACCTCGGCGTTGCCGATCTCCTAACGATCGCAGTTCCGCTTCTAATGGGCGCTATTTGGCTGCGTGCCGAGAGCCTTATTGCCACACTTCATGATTGAGAACTTCCATCCATAACGGAGCAATGTCAGAAGGCTTTTGTTCACAGCCCTCGAGGAGAGCCGACGTTAATTTCACTCCTACAATTTCCGACGATTAATTGATACTTGCTGCGAAATTACCCCTCAGGGATACGCAGGAAATATTCAGAGGGCCACACATCATTGCAATATAGGGAAGGTTATGTATAATCATCCTTCAATGTTGGAAAGTGTGTGGGGATAAATTCTGGCGACTAAATTTGATTCTGTATCGCACGAAACGGTGTGCTGGAATTAAGAGAAAACTGACAGTCGATAAACAAAATGAGCTATCCAAGGATAGACTGAGAGAACAGTTTTTTTATTGATCATCAATGGAATCTGCTTACCCACTTGTGTTCTGCACATGGAAGGTCATGTGAAGGCTAAGTACCTGAAGCTATAAACGACAACACCGGTGGGTACTGTTACCTCCCATTACCTCACTAGGGCTCGAAACTCAATTTTGGGGCACAGAAATTCAGGTACATAAAATAAAGTAGAATGTAAGCCAAGGTCTACAGAAAAACACCTCCTATCATCTGAATTCCGGGCTCGAAATTCATTCTGGGGTACAGACATTTAGGTGCAAAGCTAGGAAACATTTTGGGTGCACGAGAGATAAAATGAAGTGGAAAATCAGAAGAGGTCTTCAGAAAATCTTCTATCATGACCTCAATATCAGGGCTCGAAATTTACTTTTCCTTTGGGAAGTTCACTGTTTTTGGTTGTGTTTGCACCTACTATGACTCAAGATCCTTATAACAGACTTGTATGAATTTCTTGAGGTCCTGAAAAAACTTGGCATTTGGAGGCCCCTAGCAGTATTTTCAGGAACTGCAGCATCTAACCTAAAAGTGTATGTGTTCAGAAAACATTTGGGTGTACAAAAAAATGTACACAAAGTAATGAAATAGAGTAAATTGTCAGCCAAACCCTACACAAATGTGCACCCACAGTTAAAAATTAGGTGCACCACCCAGTATTTCGAGCCCTACGCATGCCTCAGAGTCTGCATTATGCACAGAGAGGGGCGGAAGGGAGCAACACCAAGAGCTATCACCAAATTATGATGCAAATGATTCATGAATAGGTCGTATACCAGTCCCTAAGCGTCTTTCCGTGTGAAAGAATTTCAGGCAGTACCTAAATGGAGACAATTGGAGACAGGGAAATAAGAAATGAAAAGAGACAAGGGAAAAGAATGTATCAAAGTTTTCAAACCCAGCATTTCAAGTCCTTGCCTCTGCATACGGAGTAAGAGAGAGGCAGACAATGCCAAGAGCTATCACCAAATTATGATGGAAATGATTAATGAATAGATCGTAAACCAGTCCCTAAGTGTCTTTCCACATGAATGGATTTTGGGCAAGGGAGTACCTTAAGAATGACAAGGGAGACAAGGGCAGCATATGCATCAAACCTCCCCTATATCATAGGACTCTGCTAATGCACGGTGAGGGCATTTCAAGTCTTGCAATTTGCTGTACAATGATTGTTCTTTCAAATAAGAAAAGCCTCCACAACTTCATACACATATTATAAATATAATTTGAGACAGGAATGAGGGAATACATTCAAAACATTGTATCACAGATGGGAGAATAATTGTTTTGAAGAAAATGTAAAACACAGTGTCTTATACAGAAAGAAAATTTATCATTCTGCAGGGCCATATTAAAATGACTTGTTGGTTCCCAGATTTTTTATGAAAATAAGTCAAACATAATGAAACAAAATTTGATGATCAAGTTAACACCTTGGTTAAGTCAGTTTTATGCCATGAAGATCGTCATATTCAAGTTTTACTCTCTACCCTGTAATTTAATGAGGCCCACTTGCTACAATTTCACTTTACTATGTCCAAGAAGCTGGAAGTAAATTGTGAGGCCTCCACAAGGAAAAAACTCTCCCCCCCCACAAGGAAAAATGCATTCTCCCCAACAACAAGGAAAAAAGCACCCTCCCCTCCCACCATCGTTACTGGTCAGCCCCTAGATCACCCCAAAATATCATATGCCGTTGCTGATCATGAGAATAAAAATGGTGAATGCCAGCATTTAGCGGATAGTCAATCTACAAGTCACCTTGGCAGAATGCAGCAGGTTTCGATTCAGGGTCGGCAAGCTGCAGGAATTAACAAGTGGCCTCCAGGCTGCGAGTCAGATTCTCCATAACCAATCCTCCAAAATCGTCTTTACCTTCTAATGGTCTCATTTGAAGGCTTACGTCTGCGCTGAGTATCGATTTGGTGCCAGTTTCTTCTCAGGGAACGAGCTAAGCGATGCTCTTGTTGCTAACGTTCAAGGTCAACGTCATTCTTTTCTCGCTAATGACTGAATTGGACTGATTAAAATCGTGGGCGCAGCTTTTGGAGACGGCAGTTGGGGAAAATGAGTTGGAGATAACCCCTGCCCCGCGTTAGATCGTTCTTCTGACATTAACAATCAATGGCCTGAGATTGACTCTGCAAACATTTAAGTTGAGGACTGTAACCTTAGGATTAAAATTTGGAAAGATTTTAATCTAACTTTATATGTAGTATTCTCATAACTATTGAGGTTATAACAGATGTTATTAGAGTAGACTATTATATGGGGAGTACATATTGTACTAACAAAGAGCCCAAGCTTACAATAGACAAATGCTTTCAATAAAATCTTCCATCAATTTTACATCATGCAGTTCAGAGTTTAAGAACATCCTTCGTTGTACATTGAACAATTAAGAAGAAACATGGACTTTGAGTTCAGTATATTTTCTGAGGTCTCAGTGTTATTCCAAGGTTAAACTTAGGGTTTAATAAATCATAACGCATGTGCTAACGCTAGTTTACCTTTATCTGTGGGGTAACCTATATCAGTTATATCTACAGTGTATTTAGGATTGTCAATTCGACGGAATTTGCAATGTTTTGCAAATAACTGCAATACTTTATAATCTACTGAAATCTAAAACCACAGCCCGTTGAATTGATGTCCATAAATTGCCTGTTTTAAAAAACAACGAAAATAGGTTTCCAAGTGGATAAAGGTGAACTTACATGTAACATATCAAACACATAGTAACACAAAATGTACATACGTTTTGTACGTCATCTATCCTCTTCTGCCAGATGTCCGACCTGCCCTGGAGCTGTGCCCACTTGTCCGTCAGCGTCTTGACTTGCCTCTTCAGGTTCCTGGCGATCTCCTTAGCCTGTTCCTCAGGTGTCAAGCCCACCTTGTCTTCTTCCGTGCTCAGCTCATCGCTAAGGCTCGTTGCTGTGGTAACGAAGAGGTCACCAAGACAGGATGATAAGGATGAATATTTTTGTAAGTTTTGAATTTTACAGACATCACTATTACAGTAATTCTTAAAATTTTAACTTGAAACCACCTGTTTCCATTACTGTACAGTATGTGACTATAGCACCATAATTGCAAACTCATAACCACCGTGAATGCTCCATTTTTTCCCATACCACCACATTAATCACTGAGAATATGAAGGCATGTACGTTACTTAGTTCTGATGCAGAATCGACAATTCAATTTTGGTCTCAAAAACTGAAACTATCAACTTTCCTAGGAAACTACCTGGACCTATCTATATAATTATAAAACACTGTACAAGTTTTTTGTACAGAAGGTTATTTTCCTAGAATTGTTATTTATTTCATTATTACTATATAAAACTTGTCTGTTCAGCAAGCAGACATGGCTCTTGCAAAGGGCTAGCCCTTCTGACAGAGACAATACCATCCTAGAATTCTTGTACAAGTTACCACTGATCCACAATAAAGTTCCACATTGTATATTTCCTATTCCATTGTCACAACGTTGAACATGATTGGCAAAGATATTGTTTTCAAATGACAACTAAAGCTTAACTTAACATGGAGAAAGGAAAATGAAAGACAATACACAAACCTGACACTACTTCTACTACACGAACGAATGTTGGATGGAAATTCACCCTAGAGCAAAGCAGATAGACTTACCTCATTCTGGTTGGTATAGCATTTCTAACCTCAACCATAGGACAATCAGAGCTGAAGCGAGATGGCTACACCGTGTCAATGTTAGTGGATAAAGAAGAAGTCGTGGTGAGTCTTAAAGACAGCAGAGGCAGCAGCAAACCAGAGGGGAACACAACGAGAACGGGACCCAGTGTGGCAGGAACAGGGAAAGTCTAGCCTGGGATCCGGCCTGGTTCTAGCTCTTTTCGCTCCAATGATCACTTACTCACAAAACAGCCCCAGAAAACTTATTGAACGACTCACATTTGAATTTTTACATAAAATACAGGTGAAGAATCATGATTTTTCTTGGAGTCAGATGGTCCTTGTAATGGCATACATTACTAAAGTATGATAATTCTTTATGTTTGTGACCTCATTGATAGCAGTGACACCTAGTGCTGCAGTGCAAAGTGAACCAGTCAGTAATGCCCTGAAGAAGGTGACAGACAGTCACTGAAATATTACCTGTAATTATGTCTTTTTAGTTGCGAAGAAAGGACCTTGTCATTCAACAATACTCCAACCTGATGAAATTTTTCACAGCTCATATGTAGTAATAGGGTTCAAACAAGTATTCGGACATCACAAAGCTCCTAAGATATATTCAATCCTGAAAACACAAGATGCTAGGACTGAAAATTTAAATGGGGACAGGGCCAGATCCTTCAGTGTGGGAGAGATCATTAGAGCAAACCAGAGCTAGAACAGGACCAATTCCAGGCCAGCAAAAGATCAGGGAACCCCAAAAAAGGATCATAGTTCAACACTTTTAGTGAACTGGAAACCCCCTAACAGTAGAGGTACAAGTGAACTCAAGGTTTAGAGGTGAATAAAACAGTCAGATCTCACACAGTTCACCTTACAGCATTGTGTTGTCAACTAGTTAGGCAGAAATGTACACGAAACTGGAGAATCTGTTGCCCTTAAATGCAGCAAAATTGGGTTTGGCAAAGCCTGATAAAAGGCCAATGGAAACAGGACTAGTGAGGTTACACAAACTGGTCCCATGTTTTGACTGGCAGAATCCACAGTTTACTGGTGGGTGCCTGTTTCACACGAACAGGGTGGCACTTGTGTCACAAAGTATTACTGTCAACATACAGTTCCAAGCTCTGTGGATTAAATGATGTCATTGCTCCTATCAAACTCTTAGAAACATAGCCTTTGGTTTTCTTGAAGATCACAGTCTTTCAAGACGAGCAAAACATGTCAGTCTTGGATTTTATCATTGGATACTGAGAAAGCTACCTAGATGAACCGTGTGAGACCTGAAGGATGTTGAAAACTTGAAATCACCCCTTGTTAAAAGTAGAACAGTCCAAAGTACAGAAATGCATTGGCTCCTCTTCGACCATCCAACTTAGAATAGAGGAAAACAAAATTTTAAATTTCGGTCCCATCATCCCTTGTTTTACATGGAACGGTCCAAAGCATGCCAATGACATTGACTTCCTTGGTCCACTGAACTCAGATAAAAGGGGTGTACAGGATGTAGAATTTGGGTGCCCTTGTTCCGTGGCACTACCTGAGACACCCCTCCTTTTATGTATAGTGGTCCAAGGGAGCCAATGGCAATGGGATGGTTTGGATTGTTCCATGTTTGAAAAAGGGGCATTTTTAAATCTTGTGAACAACATTCACCAACAATAGGTACACCCATTTTTTCTACATTCATTGGTCCAAAATGAGCCTATTTTCTGTGAATTCTTTTCAAATTGTGTTCCCTTGTTCCGTGCCACTACCTGAGAGGTGCGAGTCTCCGCTGGTGTTGAGGGTGCTCCTGCTGTCCTCACCTTGCTCGACCAGGTACTCCTTACCCGTCTCAAGACTCGTCTCGATCAGCGGCCTCTTGTCCTCCACAGACTGCCGGAACAGCTGCGGGGAGAAGTGCAGAAACATTCCTTCAGATTCTCTCGCACAAGCCTTACAAGCCTGGAAAAATCCCTTCCACACCCTTGGCAGAACCCAAAAAGGATGATCAATTTCTAGAGAGTCCGGCTATCTACACAGTCCATTTTTTTATACAATGAAATCCACAAAATAAAAAGGAAATGCCATTTCAGGGGGTTAAATTTTCAAAATTAGGAGTTGTCACCAGACCCCCCTAGAAAGCTTGCGCCTTTGTCACTTGCTCATCCCAGAAATCCTCAACCTAAATCCTGGCTACGTTATCGTTGGTTGTTAGTCCTGGCAGGGAAGGAAAGGCCCGTCAACTGGCTGAATTCCAGGAAGGCACTAATTCCGGGAAGGATCTTATTCCACTGGCTGAATCAATGAAGGCTCTTACCCTCACCAAGGCTCTTACATGATACCAACCTCGGATCAATAAGTGATGAACTCGGAACACCGGCATAGACAGATGCAGTTTCCTTGTCCTAAAGCAAAGTGACTCAGGAAGACATTTCTTTCTGTGGCATTTCCTGATCCAATCATTCCTGTAGTGTGTGATGGGGCTGCCAACTGGTGCTACTTAGTGCTATTAGACCTATCATCTCAAATACACGAACTTTACATTCTATGAGAGCTTGTTGGGACAGATGAAAACTACACCGCAGCTGTTCCAAAAATCTGAACTGAAAGGAAATTCGTGAAAATGTATTGTGTATGTAAGTTTGAAATGGTAGATTTAACAATGAAAAGTAACAATATGTACTCCAATGCAACGATGAGTGGGACGGAAAAATTCTAAAACTTTTGTAAAAGCTTGAGACAGCCCTGCTGAATTCTGGCGAACAGAATATCCGAAAATAATTTCATCAGGCTGGTACGTCATAGGATAGTAGAATTTTCTTTTACATAACTGTTGACGTTTTGATGCCTGTCAGACATCTTCCTCTGAGCTTCTAACTGGAGTTCAGCTTCTCGCCACTAAATGTAGCTGATGTAAGCACCTCCTACATCGGATACCAAGAAGCAGAACTCCAATTAGAAGCTCAGAGAAAAATCAAAACGTTAGCAGGTAATATTAACTATTTGTGAAAAAGAAAACTCTTACTACTATATCTTAATACTCAAAGCCTACCTTGTGGTCTGCCTGCTGCTGCTGCACAGTGTTCAGGTCCCCTCCCACAGGCTGCATGCGCGTGAGCTCGTCCTCCTTGATGCCGCACCACTCGATGAGGTCCTGCAGGGTGATCAGCAGCTGGTTCCACTGCTCAATGTTCGCCTCCAGTCGTTGTCTGGCGGAGAGGAACACAATCCATAGTTACTAGTCCATCCAATCTATTACCCTCCAATATGTCTCTGAGTTTTTTTTGTTATGTGCTACTTCACTTTTAATTATGATTTTTCTCAGAACGCATTGGTTTAGCAGTCAAGTGATACCAAATACCACTGCCTACCCCTGCGTCAGGGAACCCAGCAGCAGTATAATCTAACCATGGATAGTGAGTGTGAGTGTGATCGCAATTCATCAAGACGTTCTTGTGATGTGCTGACCACAAATATCTTGAAACACACACAGATGCACAGACACACAAACTCACTTACTCTCTCAATCATTCAGTCTCCCTCTCACACTCACATACGCGTGGGCGCTCAAATACACACATACACACACACTGACACACACACATACATACAAACACACAGATGCCCAAATACACACACACTAAGACAACCAAAACACACACACACACACATAGACGCACAAATACACACACACACAGATGCACCAACAGTACCTGATGTCGAGCGACTTGCTCCTGAGCACGGTCCAGCGGTCGTTCATGTTGCACACACGCACACACAGACAGACAGACACAGACAGACAGACAGACACACAAACATTACCTGATGTCCAGTGACTTGCTCCTGAGCGCGGTCCAGCGGTCGTTCATGTTCTCGAGGCGCCTCTGCAGCATCTGTGCGTCCTCACAGTGCTCGATGCTCTGCAGGATATGGCGCCCGGTGTCGTTGAGCGACGACCAGACATCCTGGTGCGCGTCGATCTCCGCCTGGAGGTCCTACAGAACAACAGGCAAAAAAAATCCGTAAATAGTTTCATCAGGTTGGTAGATTAATTGAACAAAGTCTTCTTCATTCTTCTTTAATCCTTTAAACATTTTGATGACGATCTGTCGCCTTCTTCAGTACAAAATGAAACAAATACTATTAGTGCAATATATGAGCTAGACAGAGTAAGTGCAATCCGAACTTAACCAATTGCATTGCACAATTACTTGATATTGGAATGTTCTCAAATGTGATACGTCACAATACAATAGGTCAAGTCGTCAGATGGTCGTCAAAACGCTTAATGAAGAATTAAAGAAAGTTATGTAACGAAGAAGACTTTGTTCAACAGAATAAAATGGTTTTAATTCTTACAACTGCGAAACGTTTCATCAGGTTGGTGCGTCACTGAAGAAAGAGACTCTTTTTACACAACCTTTGCTTTATTTCCATTAATGTTTGGGTGAGAGTTTGTCACCTTCTTCAGGGCAATACTAACTGGTTCACTTTGTACTGCAGCACTAGGTGTCACTGCTTATAGATGCATTCCCAAATGGTTAGTAATAACATATATATATGGTGATTGTTTTATGCGATGTCAGTAAGAAAGGAGGAAGGTGGGAACGGTTTCCCAAACGTCAGTGGAAATAAAGCAAGGGTGGTGGAAAAAAATCTCTTGATTCAGCTCTAACATCACTTTTTAACTTTGAAGACATTCCGTAAGTCTTTGATAATAGCAACAGATAGGAATTCTGAAGGAAAGTTTAACTGTAATTTCAATTTGACCTGCTCAAAAATTTGACTTCCGGGACTCAAAAATTTGAACTCCAGTCTTTGTCAAGGAATTTACAAGATTTTACAAGACATTACAAGATTTGCTCATTCCTTGACAAAGACAGTCAAAATTTGGGTACCCAGATGTAAGTCCAATTTTTGTGTTGAAAATCACAGTTCATAACTTAGATTCAGAATAACTTCTACCAAGTTTTCTACCAAGTTGAACACAGATAAACTTGCCAACAGTTTTGCACATCAAATTCCCCCACCCCCCCACATCTAAAAAACTAATTGCAAAAGCTGGACTGAACAACTTGAAACATACAATAATAAAATTCAACATATGCCGAGTATCGACAAACTAAAGCTCATCATTCAACATATAAAATGAAGGGAAACATTGAACTCAACATTGCAAAACAAGCAGAACACATTCAAAGAAAAACAGCTGTATGAATCAAACTACAAGATTGTTACATTTCTACAAGCTGGCAAACTGCTACAGCTGAAAAGGAAAATACATTGTAGCAGATAACAGAAAAAAACATCAAGCTTTTATGATAGCACAGTGGTACTAAAAATAACAGCCTGCACTATATCTCCACTTGTATCAATCAAACATCATGTACATGTACTGTAACAAAGCTGTCTTCTGCTGATACCGCTAGTTAGGCAAAATGTTCACGGAAGTCGGATAATACAAAACCAGGACTCAAAAGGACAAGTTGTACAGCTGATAATTGCTAAAAGTATTTTAAACTCAAACATTTTTCTACAATGACTAAGAAAGAGTTTGTTGAGTGTTCCCTCTAGCCAAGCCTCTGCTGCATATAAGTTGCTATGTTTATAGAAACAATACAAACCATGACTGAAAAGCCCAATTTGCAAAGCTAAGATCATAAAACTATTTCCTCTGGTTTCTGATAATTCAAACGTTTACTACGATCCCAAAGATAGAGTATTCCCTCTACCCAAGCCTGTTGTAAACTGCTATGTTAATAGAAATCAAACAATACAGACCAAGTCTGATCATGAAAAGCCCAACATGAGCAAGAGTATTGCCTATGGTTTTTGATAACTTGAACATTTCTTACGACACCTAAGGAGTTTCTACGATACCTAAAATTAGTAAGAAAGAGCCTTCCCTCTAGCAAAGCCTGTGGTATCTTGCTATGAGAGCAGAAATCAAAACAATACAAACCATGACTGTAAAGGACAACTTGCAAAGGTGAGATCATAAGTTGATAACTCAAAAATTTTCTACATTCCCTAAGAAGGAGTCTTCTCTCTAGCCAGGCCTGTGGTATGCTGCTATGAGCCTACATGGGTGGTTGGGTACTGTGCACCAACAACAAACTACCAAGGAAGATCAGTGGAGTATCATGCCTTCTTAAGTGCCTTGGGGGAACGTCTTATTCTCACCTGGGTTCTGTTACCTGACATCAAAGGTGTTACTGGTATTGCAGGTATGTGGAGAAAAGCAGTGCAGGTTTGGGGAGGATTTAGATTAATTCTGAACGTTACATCTCTAAAACTGATATCAAAAGTTACCCCATAAGATGATTGGTTAGCAAAATCTATAAATTGCACTTTGAGCCCAAAGTGATGAATAAATGGGATTACATTGTACATGTATGCTGACCACAACCACCATTTGATATCCAAGTCTTTGGCATGACTCAGCCGGGGATCAAACTTACAATCTACCAACTGCAAGACAAACACTCTACCCACTTTGCACCGGTTACAATACGGTCAGGACAGTAGGCAAATACACGCATATAGTTTCTTTGTTATAAAATTGGCCACAAAAGTTGCCTGTACCATTGCTTGGCCCTAATTCCCTGCATGCCAAACGGATCCCTTGGAATGCTTCCCTTTGAGACACCAAGAGAAACAACAGTTAATGAGGGTCAACCCCAAGTTCATTCCAACATTCAAGGTGACGATCCTGCGTTGCATCAACATATGGTTCGTATCTCCGCCCACCAGTGACGGTAAGGCCTCCAAAACAAGACTGGTACACCGGCCAGGAATGCTGTCAACCAGCGCCTGTTCTTTGACAGAATTTTGCCACCAGAGACGGAAAAAATGTTGCCCATTCCGTCCTTTTGATGAACAAAAATCGGCATGTAAAGATATTAAAACAGATGTCATTGAACCAAGCAGTCTACCAGCAAAATTGGCCCCTGAAAATGCAGGAAATAGTGTTTCAGAGGGTCTGGATTTCAAACTTTTTCAGGGGAATCATGCCCCCACCCCCTATAGGATCATCACGACTTCTGGCCTTGACAGGATTTCCAAATTCAAATTCCAGGGTACAGAAAAAAAATTCAGGCTGTCGACCATGACTCTGCATTTGGCAGGTTGTCAGAGAGAGAAGAATTATTTTCTGACTTCTGCCTAGGAGCGGCTTTAGGAGCGCTTTTAACGCCAGAGGATTTTCCCATTCATGCCAGTCGTTTTCGGCAATATTGTGTGACGCGCGCTGAAACCCGAAACGGTTAACTTCTGACTAAGTTTCATCCTGGGGAAGATTTGCAGCATTTCTAAAAGGTGGAGGATTAACCCGAGGGGCGCCCTGCATCTGCTGCCGCGGCAACGGCTCGAAGAGAGGGTGCGCACAAATGGGGCATTGGGCTCACCTGCATCAGTTGCCATGGCAACGGTGACATAGATGATCAGGTGTTACGAGGAGCGTGGTCATCAAAAAGTGGAGTGAAATCCCAAACATTTCTTGGCTAGGATTTTCCAGGCTTTTCTGTATAGCACCTGATAATGGCTTGCAAAGAAATGGGTCGAGTTCAGGCTGGCTTGGGCATTTTTTTCCCACATGCCTCGCATAGATGGAAGTGGACTTTCTTCTTTTTTTGAAGGTCCTACTGTCCGCACTACTTACTAATGTTTGCTTGGTACTTCACAGACCTTTAGGGAGTGCCGAAATTGCTGTAGGTATGTACAATGAGGTTTTGCCAAAAACCATCCAGACAGTTACAGCCTTGCAAAGATGGGAGGCAAGTTGGAATGCGTGCCCGATAGCTGTAATTTTGAGACAGTGGTGTTTTGCCGAGAACTATCCAGACAGAACATTGTAACTGCCTTGCATACTGTAGATGGAGAGAACTTGGCCTCTTTTTGGAGGCCCCACTGTATGTTCCACTTTGCTTGGTCTAGATGGACCTTCAGGGACTGCCCAGACAGCTGTAGTTCTGAGACAGAGATGTTTTTCCAAGACCCACCCAGACAGTACATTGTAACTGTCCTGCATACTGTATATTACGTAGATGGAGTAAAGTTCTACTTATGTTTGCTTGGGCTGGACAGACCTTAAGGGAATGGCAAGAGAGTTGTAGTTCTGGAATGGTGGTGTTTTGCCAAGACTCATCCTGACAGTACATCGTGTCTTCCCCCATAGATGGAGTCAAGTTTGCTTCTTTTTTTAAGGCCCCACTGTCCCTTCTACTTGCTAATGTTTGCTTGGTTTCCAGTCTCTCGAAAGACCTTCAGGGAATGCATGCCCCATAGCTGTAGTTTTGAGACAGTGGTGTTCTGCCAAGAACAATCCAGACAGTACATTGTAACTGCCTTGCATACTGCAGATGGAGACAACTTGGCCTCTTGTTGCAGGCCCCACTGTACGCTCTACCTATGTTTGTTTGGTCTTGACAGACATTCAGGGAATACCCAGAGAGCTGTAGTTCTGGAACAGTGCATGTTTTGCCAAGACTTGTATAGACAGCTACAGCCTTGCACAAATGGGAGTCAAGTTAGCTTTTTTTTGTTGCTTATTTCCTTCTCTATTTCACCAGCATTTCTTTGCTTAGTCTTGCCAGACCTTCAGGGAATGCCCAGCTAGCTGTAGTTCTATAACAGCAGTGTGTTGCCAAGTCCCTACCAGACAGTTACTGATGTCCCGGCTGAAGGGAGTCAGAGCGCTCCGTCAGAAGAGCTCTGACCCTGACCGAATGTTGACGTTACAGAGAAAAGTAATCCTCAAGAGCGACAGGAACTCAACAGCACAGAATGTTACGAGTCAAGGATTTCTGTCTGCCTTTCATGGTAGCAAAGTTCAAATGCTCTCTGCTTCTTCAAACGTGCATCTGTGTTGGTAGAACATATTCTGGATTTCAGTTTAACTGTAATTTAAAACACAAAAAGGGACTTTCCAAAAGAATTTTATTGTCTTGGTGAAGGAATGAGTATCCACTGCTTCTTTGGCTTGGTTTGGGAAGTCAAACTTTTGCATTGGAATTTACCGTTCAACTTTGATACAGAAAGCTATATGCTTTGGTTCAGGATATGACTGAGGCAGAAAAATTGACTGACAGGTAGTCCTCTACTTAGATGTAGGCTGACCCCCCCCCCCTTCCATCCAGTGGTATAAGCCATGGTGACTTTAATTTAAAAAGAAGACAAAGTTCAAGGCATTCTCTGCTTAAGCCCACTTCAAAAGCAAACGGATGCCCGGCGTTAACCTCTCTACTATCAATATAAAATAGAGCTCACAACGTTCAACCCTGCAGACACGGTACAAGCAAAACTGCATAGGAAGGGGACTCCTCACAAAGACACACTTGTGTCGTTATTTGTGGTAAGGCCTCGGTCTAGCCGAAGATAAAAAACAAACTTGTGTTTTTCCTTCCAGAGTAAATCTTGAAGACGTACAACGAGGATTAAGGAAGCTCCCGCGTGATTTGTGGTTTGTGAAATGCCAGGCTTACCCTAGCTACACCAGTAGCAACATGGTACTCATACCAGGCATTTTCACTATCAAAGGCTATTTTTAAACCCAGTCTTGGGGGAAAAGAACAATTTTCAACAGGATCTTAGTTAAGTCATGGTGTTGGCATTTGTTTGGTATTTGTGGAAAGACCAAGGTGATGAGATATACACTGACATTCAAGACTTACGAGCTTTAAAATAAACATTTTCTTCATGTTTTTCGACACCATAGTGCATAATATTTGTTTCAAGGCCTTCTTTTGAAATCCTACAAATTTTTCATCAAATTCTTAAACTTAGAGATAAAGCACAACACTAGGACTTGAAATACTGTGATTTTGGGCAACTACTATGTGGTCAATTTTTGATTGTGGGTCCACCAGTGCACCTAGATATTTACGTACACTTTTTTTACCTGTTTTGTGTCTTTAAAGGTACTATTTCTAGGGTTACTATTACAAGAAGAAGAATACAGGGAGTTTTTTGCATGTCCAGAACTGGTTCCCGAAGTTTATAATTTTTTCTAACGGTTTTACAAGTAAGTCCCAATCTAACTTGGTGTTGGTTACGTAAAGTTTAGTCTTTTCCACAAAGTCCAGTTCCGGTTTGGTGTACAGATACACAGCAACAACTATTACCATTTTAAAACCAACGACTTGGCTGCAAAACACACATGTAACAGTTCCTCCCTAACCAGTGGCATTATCAGTCCTGGTGATCTTGGCCGAGCTTGTTTGTACCCCAAAGGCACGGTTACCATCAACAGTCCCGGCCAACTATTTCAGGAAAACCTGCTTTGCCTCAAACAGCCACTTGACCCTGTCATTTAATGTGCTCAAAAATGTGTGTTTACAAGTTTTCTCCCACTGCCTGAGGTATTTCGGCCCTGCCCCACTTTTATGTATCACTGGTAAGGCCTAACCAAACTGACATCTTGGTTCTTGGATTTTTAAAAGTGAAAATATGTGTTAGCAACATTTCTTCCATTGCCTTAGGTATTTCGGCCTGGCCACATTTTATGTTTCACTGGAAAGGCCTAAGGGTTATTTATTATGTTGGTTTTCGAATTTTTTTTAAGTGATAACATAGCAAGTGGACATCATAAAAGAAACGGGCAGGGAGGAAAATTTGAATATTACTATAATATTCACTCCATAAAACTGATTGCACCAAGGCATAAACCTGGTCCTTTGGCTTTGTTTTCAGAATGTTTTTTCAGACATAATAAAACTAGTGGGAAGAGGAAACCTTGCATGACTGTATTCACTCCATAAAACTGAGTACACCAAGGTATAAACCTAGCTTTGTTTTCATTATGTTTTTCAGTTTGGCATATTTTTGTTTAACAAATCCGAGAACCAACCAATCGAATTGGCGTGGCCTAAGGGACTTTCAACATTTTGTTTCGCTAAGGACAAGCTAGTTAAAGTTTTGTAGTGTTGACGTAACGATAATGTCTATTCCACAGACCACTATCTGCTGCAGTGACAAGACCCAAGTGTTGGCAAGCTGGACAGCTTTCTATTCTAAGAAGCCTTTATAAAATGCAGCATTAGAGGTAACATACGACAGACATGAACGAGATGGTAGGAGGCCAAAACTCATAGCACTTCTTTAGAGTTCTTCCTTACATCAAAAGCTATTATATTAGCCAGAAAAAAATCAAAACCTAGTATGTCCAAACAAAAGATACAAAAGCCGGAAGTTCACTTGCAGTGCCTAGGAAACCTGCCAGGAGGCCAACAATCAACCTTTACCTTTGTCTTCTTAAGACCAAACACACAAAATATCACCAATATCCATCCAAAGGTTCTTAAGTTTCCAGACCACAAATATTCCGAAAAACACAAATGCAAACACACCACAAACAAAAACTCCAGTTTTCATGGGGTAATAAAACACTCAGAGCAAGTGTATTCTTGATTACGCTTAATAACTATCTATTCAGAACTTTGCAGTAACTTGCCCGATGCAAGTACAGTAGAAGCCGTTTTATTGCACAGCCTATTTGCCAGCGTATTTTGTGCAATTATCCGGGTGGTGCAATAATGCAAAGTTATCCAGCTGGACTGCACCGGTTTGGGATTTTGGAATTCCGTGTAGTTAAGAGAAGTGTGCGTTAATCCGTTGTGCAATTAACTGGCTTCTACTGTATAACCTGCTAGTGAGAGCATTCAGAAAGTGTGACTCTGAAGGACTTTGGTAAACAGGCTTGAGGGTGATTGGTTTATAATGTAAACAGCTCAGGAAAGGTGTGTCAACAATCGTCAGCACACCTATGACCAAACCAGGATACAGTCAATCGGAAACAACAACAAACCAGGATACACATGTGTATTAAACTGTTATTATTGTTCTGGAAACTTTTCTTTTTCTCTGGAAGTCTGAAGTAAATAAACTGAAGAATTAAGTATACTGTTTTAATGTAATATTAAGAAGAGAAATGTAAAGTGCTCCCTAACAAATACACAAATTGAAGTACTGCATGCATGTACACTTTTGAGTTTTGTACACTGAAAATTGGAAACGTGTTCCTAGTTTTCGACAGCGGGTGCACTGGTGATATTTCTGTATGATTATAAAACTAAAGGCACTTTTGTATAATGTATCGTAATATAATAAAGCCATTGTGGTATTAATTGCTAATATCTGAAGTTAGCTACGAATTGGGTTCAACCAAGGTCAAACCTGTTATCAATAAGGTTTGTTGACATTATAAACTCTACAGACTTATCATGCAACACATATAAACCATGCCCCTCTTTGTGGGTTTCTCCTTGGTGTAAATAAAGTTCCTCACATTAGCCTGGGCTCAGGGTGTTTTCAGTGTGGCCTTTTGGTTTGTTTTGATACCGCTCCATTTGCTATGTTTGGGATTAAGGTCTTTTTACTGACTTTCCATCATCTTGGGAGGTTTGTGCCATTATTGTGGTCAGCAGTTTTGTTTCTTAGTGAAAAAAAATCAACCACTGAACAGTTAAGATTTTACAAAAGTCAAGTTTTTCCTCCAATTTTACCAAGCAAGTGGCATGGGCTTGCTGATACACATATGGGAAAAAGGATACAAACAAACTGTATGAGAGTCCCAAGCTGTCTGTCAACTGCAGGGAGTCAGTTGTTTTCATGCTGTTATCAGGGAAGTCAAGGACAACGGCCAGTGGGAGATATGTATAGAAAAACCTTCAGGAAACTTTCAATGTTTCTTTCTGGCCTTGGAACTAACATGTACCAGTTTTCCTGGGGTTTGCAGCTAGCTAAGTCAAGGACTAGCTATGACTAGCTGTTTTCCTACAGTTGAAAGCAAAGTCAAGGGAAAGGACCAATTGATAACGTGTAAAAGAAAACTTTTGAGGAAACTTTCAATGTTTCTTTCCGGCCTTGGAACTAACAATGTACCAGTTTTCCTGAGGTTTGCAGCCAAGTCAAGGACTAGCAAGGAACTATTGCTTTCCTATGGTTGACAGTAAAGTCAAGGACAAGGACCAGTTGGAGATATATAAAAGAAAAACCTTCAGGAAACTTTCAATGTTTCTTTCTGGCCTTGGAACTAACATGTACCAGTTTTCCTGGGGTTTGCAGCCAAGTCAAGGACTGGCAAGGAACTATTGCTTTCCTATGGTTGACAGCAAAGTCAAGGAAAAGGGCCAGTGGAAGACGTGTAAAAGAAACCTTGAGGAAATTTTCACTGTTTCTTTCTGGCCTTGGGACAAACGTGCACCAGTTTCCTGGGGTTTGCAGCCAAGTCAAGGACTAGCAAGGAACTGTAGTTGTTTTCCTACAGATGACAGCAAAGTGAAAGATAAGGACCAATTGAAGACGTGTGAAAGAAAACTTTTGAAGAAACTTTAAATGTTTCCTTCTGGCCTTGGAAGGAACAAGCACCAGTTTTCTGGGGTTTGCAGCCAAGTCAAGGACTACTTAAGAACTGTAGTTGTTTTCCTACAGTTGACAGCAAAGTCAAGGAAAAGGGCCAGTGGAAGACGTGTAAAAGAAACCTTGAGGAAATTTTCACTGTTTCTTTCTGGCCTTGGAACTAACATGCACCAGTTTTCCTGGGGTTTGCAGCCAAGTCAAGGACTAGCAAGGAACTGTAGTTTTCCTATGGTTGACAGCAATGTCAAGGAAAAGGGCCTGTGTGAGACCTGTAAAAGAAACCTTGAGGAAACTTTCAATGTTTCTTTCTGGCCTTGGAACAAACATGCACCAGTTTTACTGGGGTTTGCAGCCAAGCCAAGGACTAGCAAGGAACTGTTGTTTTCCTATGGTTGACAGCAATGTCAAGGAAAAGGACATATGAAAGAAAACTTTCACGAAACTTTCAATGCTTCTTTCTGGCCTTGGGACTAACATGTACCAGTGGAAGTGCAAATTGGCTGTCAGGTTAGCTTGAACTTGAAAGATGATGTGTGTAACAGAATTCTGTGACCTAGGTTACACTTGACCTTCGCTGAGATTTGATTTATGGTCCTTCTACAGATGCCTGGCATGTTATAATAGGCTCAAGTCCGAGTGATCCAAATGTAATTATGCCCCCCCCCCCAAATGGAAGCACCACATACAATAAATACAATTACCCTGGTACCCAATTAATGAAGACTAGGTGTGCTTACAAATATCAAATCACACCATTCAGTACAGTAATAATGAAAACTGTTCTATTGGGTGGATGCCAATACTGTCTTCTTCAACTTCAAGTTCAAGTAACATCCGATTTGTTTCAACAGGTGGATGGATACAACAAGTCAAGCGCCATGGGGGTGGGCAGATTTACAAGGAAGTGCCAGTAATAACATCGCCAGGGTGAGCTCCAACAAGCCAAAGTCACGCTAACATCGCTTCAGAAGTATGGGAGCTACTCGGGTCCTATCCTATCGGACAGGGTTACATTCTTCACAATAAAGCTATTAGCCGGTCGGTGTGCTTTCCCCACACGGTAGATTAGCAATGGAGTTTTGTGTGAAAACATGAACTTAGTTGTTGTACTTAAACAATTATGACAGTTACAGACACATTAAACAAGCAACCCAGTATGGCAGCAATGTATAGCGGTCATCAAAATGATGTAAAATCAAAATTAGAATGTATACCAGGGACCAAGAAGCAACCTTACCAGTACTGTGTTTTAGTGTCTTGAGAGTAAAAAAAAGTTAACTAGGTGTCAAACCTGGAGGAAAGTTGGACCTTAAAACCAATCTTATGACTCCGACTAAAAAGACAAAGTGTTTCGTGAGTGTTGAGTTTGAAAGGAAGCCTTACAAGTACATTGTATCCAATCTGTGAAATGTAGTAAACACCTGCAAACAAAAACACACCTAGAAAGACCTACTGAAGAATGTAATGGTGACACCAAATGTTAAAGAGAGACATGGAAAACCATCCAGAACCTAACTTCAGGGCATTCGAAAATCCACATGGACCTGAAATGACAGTGATCTGATTATATGAGGGGTGACCCAAACTGGAAACCAGAATTTCTACCTGGCCAAAAATCTCAACTCCAACTCTACTTCAGAAAGAAACATGGCAGCCACAGAAAAACATCCCGACTCCTGCCAAATCCCTGTCCCACAGCCTAGAGCTGTTCAGCGCAGCCATGAGATTTAGCTATCACAGATGGCCTATATACGACCTCCCAAGTAAACACTTCAGTAGATTACATGTTCTAGATGACGTTTCCCTCTCCAAAAACACATTTCCATGTCGAAAACACTCCTTCGTACAACCCTACTCCGTGTTCGCGAACCAACAGGTGATAATTCACGACTTGAGATTTACCTGTTCGAACTTTAACAGCATGTCCTTGACAGAGAAGGTCAGTTCAATCATAGCATAAGACACCCATGAGACGAGGGAGGGCTTGGTATCCAGGGTCGCGCCTGACAGAAACCATATCCACCATCCCGTGCCCGTCACGCCGTCGCATCCTGTCCCTTCCGTGGCCGACCTCTCACCTCTCCTCCCCTCCCCGCCGGGTATCCGTTTGGAATATCCCGTTCTGGAGGTCCATAGCGAACTCACGTTGACAAACTCCGCACCACCATCCCCTGCACTGCAACAACTCCTGCTGTCCCACCACTATCCATCCGTCCGGAAGCAGGCATCCCTGGGCAAGCCTTTGCGGTAAACCTATCCGCAGTATTGATTGCTGTTTTAAAGCATTCCAAACATGGTTTTCAGCCTAACATTTGCATTCCTGCCAAAAACCTCCTCACTCCAGTCCGCTGTGGTTAAGAAGACATGCCTGTGCCAAGCTCTCAGCACCCTGCGTAAAACGTCTTATCTCTTCCAGGATCACCTTTCCTCTTTAAGGTTCTGTACCTGAGTCGGACACCTTCTTGGCTGTGCTTGAGTAAGTTTGAAGTGGCCTGGGGTGATTAAAGGGTTTCCTAACAAGCAGTTTCCACATGCTAATAAGGAAAGGTTGGGTGCACTGAGTTAGGCAACCTTACTACAATGCAGTAGTGGTAGTAGTAGCAATGGATTTGAGAGGGTTGTGGTCTGTGTTGTAGAATTCCCTAACTAGACAGCAAGGTGCATCTGAGGCCAGCTGTTGTCTGTGTGGAAGTATAAGTCTTGACAGACAAGACCACACAAGACAAATGCTTGTCAAACTGGAGATAGAACATCTTGCAGCAGACCTAGTGTTATGGGGAAAGCTTGCATGCGTCATCAGAGATACGCAGCTCAAGTAGATTGAATGCCTTGCAAGGGGCATCAGAAAGATTAACTGCGCATTAACCAAATCATCTTAGATTACTCTTGAAATGGTTGACATTTGCTATCTTACAGTTTAAGAGAAAAAGAATCCCCTCAAAATCCTTTTACATTTTTGGTATTTTGAGATTATTCTACATGTATTTCTTATAGCTACCTACCCAAATGGAATCATGGTAGAAAACTAATAATAATGTATAGGGAAAAATGTAGTCATGCCTGAAAAAAAGCCCTTGCAAAGGACTTGGACATCATCATCCAAAAATAACTGGTCTACATAAAATTCATGCCTGGCAAGTACTGATCTTCGTCTTTCAGCTACTAGTACCTGCCGTAATGGAATGGTATAAAAATTACGAATGTAAAGGGAAAGATGCACCTACATTTTGTATGCCTACTAGTACACATTATAGTCCTCTCACAGACAACCTTTTCTGCCAGATCTGAAAACCAACATTGGAGAATGACCATAAAACAACTGGTCTACATAAAATTCATGTCTGGTGGGTGGATTATGATAATAACATCATGCAGCTATGCCTATACATGTAGTTCTTGCAAAGACAACCTTTTTTGATGGATTTGGACATCATCAAAAAATGACAATAAAAAGACTGGTCAACACAAAATCCAAGTCGGGCAAGCACAGAATAGCATACCTGCCGCAATATAATGTTGTAAAACCTACAAATATAAAGGGAAAGCTGCAGCTATGAATGGGTAGTCCTTGCAAAAATAACCTTTTCTGACAGATTTGTACACCATCATACGAAAAATGACCACAAAACAACTGTTCAACATAAAACCCAAGTCTGGCAGGTGTGATCCAGTCATGCATGCGACCCAGCTGCTCTGGCCCCAGCTTCTGACCATTTTATGAGCTTCTCAGCATTTTAAGAGTGATTTTATGTCTTGCAGGAGCCATCATAACTTCATGTCTCCTATCTGTGGTTTGTCACAGTCTTGAAAACTACCATCAATGTTGAAATTTTCCTGATGGTTTAGTGTTTGCAGTATTCGCAGTGAAACATTAACGGCAAACTTTGATGCAAGTCAAGTCCAGACTTTGGTGACCCAACAGTCACTGCTGAGTTTCAGCATACCAAGGTAAATTGGTTGGAAAAAAGTATAAATATACAAAAACATACAAGTTTGTGTGCGGAATTTTGAAGAAAGCTTTGTCTCTCCCTTGTCCATAAAACATTGTAGCAACAGGTATTTCAACTTGGCCCTTAAAACCAACTTTACTTTCAAGAAAGGCTACTTCTTCTTTTTCAAATCTTGCTAACTAACGACAGATGCGCACTACATACTGTCACACTCAGCCTCTACACTGTGATATGTCACCCACACCTTGGGTTGACTATGTCTAAGTAGGGTCAAACTGCCAACTACTGTATACAGGAACCAAAACTGTATGGCACTTAGGTCAGTGTTCAGGCAGCTCTGCCTTCTGGCAGGCCCACTCTCCAAGCAGAGGTCGAATCACGCAGATATAGTAGTAGTATGAGAGTGTGGTAGGCCCACATCTGGAGGTTTGTATCTTACTGCAGGCGCATTGTTGGCAAAGTAGGTAGGTAGGTTTCTAGTCCCATAGCCTTTTTGAGGCCGTAGGGGTAGTGGGTTGTTATCTGCTGTGTCTAGGGCAAAAAGGTGGAGCCCATCCCTCTTCCACACTTTTAACTCTTCTATTAAAGTCTGAGTGCTACAGAAACAGTGCCATACCCCACATGACCCGATTGATAAACGAATCATGACTGCACCTTAGCCAACTGTTGTAATCTTATATGTAATCATTACTTGTATGAACGTCTCCCACAAACCATGCCAGAGCAGTTTTTATCTAGCTTGTCTTTCACGAATTCAATTAATGATAATATTTTACTCTATTGTATGTTGATTTGTATTTGTATGCCTAGTCTAATATCATGTATGTAAAGTCTAACAACAATTCAGCCCCTGGGCTGCTAGTGTTAGACTCTGAGAGTTTGTCTCAATAAAGTCATTCTACTAAATTCAGGTAACCCTTTTACACCTGGGTGGAGTGAGGAAAGTGCCTTTCCCAAGGGTAAAACATGGGTGGCATGTCAGGGGATTCAAACCCAAGACCTCTGGGTCAAACACCCTAACCTTTATGCCAGCAACATGGCAGACAAGTTGGCCAAGCAACAAACTATGATTGAAATTAACAACTTTGGGACACCAGAACTTTCAAGCCAGCACCAAGTTGGTGCAAGAGCTGTCTTGATACTCAATTTAATGCCATAGTTTTCGATACCCAGAAATGTCAATCTTGCATTGAGTTAACTTGAAAAAAAGAAAATCAAATTCTTTAAAAAAAAAGAAAAAAAATTTAGATGACACATCTTCACCTAAACCAAACCAAACCAAACCAAAAAGACAAAGTCTGCAAAGAAACCCTCCTCTGCAATCATCTCTAAAATCCACCACTGGGAAATGGACTCACTAAACACTTGTCACACACATTACAAGGGGCTTATTCAGCAATCAGTCATTTCAGTGACCTGAGCATTTCTGAAGTGCAGCCCTCTGGAATTGGCTACACGGGTGGATAAAATCCAATTTCCCCATTCAGATTATGATTTCACATCTCATCAACTCACAAATCAAGGCAGGTGGCCTCAGACTGAGTTCCAGGTCAACTATAGCCTGGTTACCAAACCCCAGCCCGATCTCAAAGATATTTTTGAGATCTGACAGGGGTATGGTATCCAGGCTAGGTCAACTAAGGTGGACTTTTTACAGCTTTAATTTAAGGCCTTCAAAATGGTACTGTATCATTTCAAAAAGTTTCAGTAACAAAGAAAGTGATTCAGAATTTAACTGTAACTTGATACAACAACTGAACGTATCCAAATTTTCCACTGACCAGTATATAGGTAGTGTTCCTTGACAAAGACTGGCATAAAAAAATTGTTAAGTAAATTTTTTCGGTGTTTTGAAATTACAGTTTAACTCTAGGGTGACTTTGACCAACACAGATAAACTTTCAAGTCAGTCAAGATCTGTTTTGTCTTAGATTAATCTTGCTGTAACCATTTTAGATCCTCATTGCTATACTATTTATTCTAGACACTTCATAAAAAAGGTTATTGGCCATGACATTCTTTACATACAATTCACACTGACATACACCTAAGCAGAACATTCTACCTAGGTTTATCTTTTGTCAAAACTGCAAAGTGAGGTACAGCTAACATGACTAGTAAAGGATTTTGGAAATCTTTTTTATAAGTCACGAATGCCAGGCATTCAAAATTAAGCCAGACAAATTGGAGTTGTCCTTATCTACCGTCCTTATCTTGTTTGTCTATATGGTAAATCCCCCAACAGTCTCTCTCACTCCCAGCAGGTCCAAAACATGACACAACCTCTCCCTACACAGTCATAACTCACTGCAAACAGATCCTCATTTCTACCTAAAGTAGACCCCAGGAATGACGGTCTGCATGGGTCTACCGACAACGCTTTATGCTGAATTCAGAAGAACCCCCTACCTATTACGCTAAATCAAGGAAGGCAATTACGATAAATTTGGTCGCCTCGCTACGAATTACGTAGATAAGATGGCTTTCCCTACAAGTTACTGGAAATCAAAATAGGCTGCCTCTGCCTTACGGAAAAGAGCATGCAAACCTTCAGGATTGCCCCATATCACTGAAAAGGCTATCACCAAACAGGTCCAAAACATGACACAACCTCTCGCTACCCAGTCATAACTTGAAGCCAACAGATCTTGCCATTCCTCACTTCTACCCTCTCAAGTACACACCAAGAATGCCGATATCGCTGCAAAGGCTCTCAACATAGTGGGCCTACATGCCTCTTTTTTTTGTTAGGCGTAGGCGGCCTACATTCAATAACGTTGATTTCTGATATCTGGTAGGTGGGTAGGGGTCGGGGAAATGAAGGTCAAGTTCACTAAAGGATTATAGATTGAATGGGCATACATACTAACAGCTTTCTATGGTACTGCAGCAGAACTTCCTGTTTTGATATCTCATTGCACTTTTTCTACCTATGAACAGTTTTCTGAAGGCTTTTGACTACATTCGAAAACTATGTCTGCATTTTTCATAATTTCTGTATATGCCCCCAAATTTTGGCATTTCTATTCTAATTTTGAATCTTTCCTCCCGATATACCTGATGTTGTCTGTGATTGTATGAAGAAATGTAGCTGTCTACCCTAGGAATGTTTTCATCATAACCCAACTCCAGGGTAGGGTTGAGCTTTGGAGACCTTGAAACCCAGTAGCAGACTCCCCTGGCTCTCGCTGCCAGACAGAAGATGTCATTACTTCTACAGGGTTGCCCCAAGTCCGACCCCAAGGGTTTCAAAACGGTCAAATACAACCAGGGGTCACCCAACAACAGCGAGGCTCCACAGATATTCTTTCAACTTCCCAGCATGAAAGGGTGGAGGGAATGTTGGCATCACAGGGAGAGAGTAAGGACCACTGTGGGTAACAGAGCCTTCTATTTGTTTCAATTATACCGTAAAAAGCCGGCTGATCTCAAAGTGGCTATACTGTAAATGCAGTTAAGTTCGCGGTAGCGGGGAAAATGGACTTTTTGCAGCGGTTTTAAGTTTGCGGTGGCACCATGTACGGTAGTCTCTTAATGCCATAGAAAAATGTTCGCGGTGGTTTTAAGTTCGCGGTGACCACTTCACCGCGAACATTAATCCACCATGAACATTTCTGCATTTACAGTATCCCTGCAGGGTATATCGGCCTGGTTCCTCCAACAGAGAGTTTACACTTCAAATTAGCTCAGCTTTGGTGACCTGCGCTTCCGCTGGGCGAAATTGAGGTCTCTAGATCATGGTTATGACAGATATGATACAGGAAGGTTACAATAACATATACAGTACCACAAATGATCACTAATGAGGATTAGGATGGGGGGGGGCAGAGATTTATGCTGACTACACAAGTTCCTCATATGTACTATGGTAAAAAAAAAAAAAAAAATGAAGGAAGGCAATTTCACTGTTCATAAAATTTGTTCACCTTCTACAAATTACTTGAATAAGATGGCTTTTCCTGTGAGTTACGGAAAATTCAACCATGCTACGTACGCCTTACTGAAAAGTAGTAGAATTAACCAAATTTAAAAAGGAAACACTACATGGGAATTAATCGCAGGAAAGAGAAAACACTAAACAGTAGCCAGTCTTGTTAATTGATCAGCTGATAACTCTGTCAAGGTTAGGGTTGAACCTTGGCCAAAACGTGATTTGCTGCCTTTTGACAGTTGGACAAATGACAAGCCATCGGAGGACAGAAACCAGAATTTCCGACAAGTACGTTAACCACATCTCTACTAATTTGGCAGCGTGACAGACATAATTGAAAAGTCTAATGCTTTGACAAAAGTCTGAATCAAAGAAGCATAGGCCTGCAACAATTGATACACAGAAAGCTAAGGAATTTTACTCCTTGCTTAGACATCGACGAAGCTGTAAGAATTCTTTGAAAATGTGACAGACATATAAACGAACAAAAGTAAGCTCAGAGTAAGGAAAGACCTGCAATGGAAAACCACAAACTACAAAAGCTAAGGAATTTTGCTCCATTCTTACGACACGTAGCTATAAGGATCAGTCGTCACCTTTCCGCAAGTTGTCGTGGAGACGACGGGAGTGACACGGACGGTTGTCGGCCGCTGGTTCGTCTGCGACACCCGTACAGTCCACTGCTTCCGCTGGACGCAAGCACTGGTCATGGCCACTTTCCAAAATGGTGGGAGGAACAAACTTCCAGTAGCAGCTCAGAGAAACAGTTGTTTCCTCGGGGAGAGGGGGAGGGGTCAATTCAAGCCAAGCCTGTCAGAGCAGCCCTCCAACAGTGGTGGGGCATCAAAACCATGCTGCTTCTACTGTACCTCCTCAAACAAATGCAAGTCCTCGAACGGAAACTGTGTCCAGCGTAACACACCACAAGTGACAGGCCTCTGACAGTGCCCAGGTTATCAGACTCCAGCCAATGTTTTGGTTGAGATTTCGGATTGAGTTTGGGAAAGTTTTTGCCTGCTCATAAATTGGGCTGCTTTTTTGATAAGCAGGGAGGGACCAGGAGAGGAGAAATGACCCATATGCTTCCACTTACAAGATAGGACTGTGTTCAGCGGAGGGGAACAATATGGGCCTTTGTAGGGTGTGCTAGGGGACCTGGGCTGGTATGTTAGCTCTACCCCAACAAATGTATACCAAGGGGTGGCCTTTCTGGTCTGTGGGGATGGATGGGGTTTTAATGATGTCATGCAAATTGCCTTGGAGTGAAGAGCTGCCTTGATTGGATAGGCATATGGTTTAACATATGGTCAACAAATAACCCGGCCACAAAACATTCAACAAGCTGCAGTTTGTGGTGCCATGGCG
The DNA here is from genome assembly GCF_000003815.2 of Branchiostoma floridae. Taxonomy (NCBI): domain Eukaryota; kingdom Metazoa; phylum Chordata; class Leptocardii; order Amphioxiformes; family Branchiostomatidae; genus Branchiostoma; species Branchiostoma floridae. The sequence goes on along the minus strand of NC_049987.1, from coordinate 24,863,265 downwards.
AATGCCAAGGTTATTCCTGGTCCAAGAGTAAGGGATGTAGAGCTGTCTCCAGGACCTGTCCGTCTGTCCCTTTGCTTGATGGGACCAACAAAAACTCCATCCTGTTCCATCAAAAAAATCTGAACTTTCTGACATAAAAATGATGATAAATACTCATTTTCATAAGCTTAATCAAAAACACTGGCTCCTGACCTCCAAACAATGAGTGCAATGGGGAAAAACCCTTCTAGTTTACACATACAGACTCTATATAAACCTATAGTTGATAAAATATAGCCAAGAAGTCACATGACCAGTAAGTCCCTCTTTGGGCTCTCACATAAATATATGTAAGGGGGCCCCAAAGCCCTTTTCCGTAGAGCGTAATCGGCGGTTTTAATTCTACGTACTCCGTAGCGGGACCGCTCGAATTCAACGTAGAGCGTAATCGGTGCATTTTGCGTCGAGCGATATTGGCCCCTTTAATTTAACGTATTACGTAGAAGCTAACCGGATTTTACCGTAAAACGTAATTCATATTAATTTTTCGTCAAGCGTAATCAAAGTTTCATTAAACTTAACTAGTCTACCGGCAAATTTTACCCGCAAAAATGCTGGAAATTGCGTTTCAAAGGGTCCAGATTTCAAAATTTCGCCGGACATTCCTTGCTATGGCTCAACACTTCGGCACTGGACATGGTGAAAATATGTTGTGGGAGCGTCGTCCCCCAACTAGTAGAAATCTTTTTACCGACCTTAGCTTAGTTAACAAGCAAAATGTGCCCCTTAAATGCAGGAAATGGCATTTCAGAGGGTCGAGATTTCAATTTTTCTCCGGTCGCCGGGCGGCCCTTGCCAAGGCTTGCGCGCGACGGCTTGGGCCTAGCCTCCGGCGCTCACGACTCTCCGGCGCTCGTCGCCTTCAAAGACGTTTCTCTGACAGAAATGTCATTACATTGAGCATATGGTCTGCCAGCAAAATTTGTCCCTCAAAATGCAGGAAATGGTGTTTCAGAGGGTAAAAATTTCCAAATTTTCCCGTACCTACCTTGCGACAGTTCGACTGTTCGTGCTTTCGGCACTCGAAATCTGAAAATGATGTTTGGGGGCGTTGCCAAGCTTAAAGCTAAAACCATGTGAATTTCTAATTGGATGCTATTTAACTTAGCTTAGTCTGTGAGCAACATTTGCCCTTCAAAATGCTTAAAATGGCGTTTCAGAGGGTCAAGATTTCACAATATTCCCGGGGGAGCATGCCCCCGGACGCCCTAGGATTGTCGCGCCTCCGCTTTCGGTGCTACAAGTGCTGAAAATTACGTCACATGAGAAATTTGCTGTCGCCTCCTTTGGCCAGCAAGACGTCTTTAGAAGTTAAGTTTTAATCTTATTGATGGAATTATCAGTTTTGTTTAGATCTCATCTTCACATGTTCTGCCGTCGGCGGAGTTCAGCCAAAAGACAATAAATATTTGCATAATGCATTATGAAATTTCGTAATTTAGCGTAGAGCGTAATGAAGCGTCCATAATTTAGCGTATTACGTAGCCGGCCCTCCCGAATTTAGCGTAGAGCGTTGTCGGTACCCCCCCTTAGGGGCCCTCATGTAAGATATGAGTAGCAGAAAGAGCAAGACCTAAATCCCAAGAAGATTAACTAAAAGGTCAAGGTTCTTCAAGGTTCTCAAATTAGTAAGTTATATGTCTCTGTTATTCTAGTGGAAGTAATTAGGTTTATGTAAGGACCTATCCAGTCAACCAGAGAGAATGGGCAACTGATTACTAACAGATTTTTGAACTAGATAAGATTACTGTAAAAATCAAAATTTTTGGTGGCTTAATTCTTGCAGGGGGCTGCATGGTTACATAACCTCTCCATCATATTGCCAATGATTGAGAAAATTCGTGTTCCGAGTTCCACTTGTAAACCACATGTAAACATCCATTTTGTCAATATCATGAAATGAAATCCTTGCAAATTTTAAAGGCATTTACCGTACTCTTTCAAAAGGCCAGCTGCAATGCAATTTTTAACTGCAAGAGGGGGCTAGTACAAGTTCAATATCAGACTTCCTAGATTAGTTCAGAAAAACCCTAATTCTAAAAACAATTCAGATCACACCAATTGATCATAGATGTTTATCTTTATCACGCAATAACTTGAATAAGCGAACTTTTCACGACAAAATAAAAATCCAATCATAAAGAGAAAATCATTGGAGTCATTTATTGCATTTACCACCTACTGTAGTGTCTGACTTTGATTAATACCAACCTTCCCACACATATAATAACTTCCACCATCCATATATCTTACTCTGATAGAGATATGTTTCTACTCTCTAGGAAATTAAAACAGGAATGCCAATACCTGTTCCAATTCCCTTCAACCTGTGCATGGAATTCCCAATGGGGAAACCCTATCCCCAGCTCTATAAGCAAAACCAAGTTACCAGAAAATTGCCCCAAGTCTCACAATACCAAGGGCTCTGCATGAAGAAGCTGTTAGTTAAAATAATGCCAAACTCGGGCTGCTGTAGTAAAATAAAATATGACTGTGATTGTTTTTAAATGTTTGTTGTGGGGAGAATTTTGCGGGCTACAAACTTTCTTCCTTCGTCACACTGGAAAATTTTAACTAACTGACTCACTAAGGCCCGCAGACGATGAACTCAAGAACACCCCCCCCCCCAACCAGCATTGAAATGGGGTGTAGGAACACTCAATTTTCATACAGCACAGTTAATCAAATACAATTCAATCTCTACTATAACTAGATAAAATGGAGATTTACTTCTGGACGTTTAAAGTGAAATCCATCACTCTTCTTCAGCATCTGAAGAATGACCTGACGAAGAAGAGTGATGGATGCGCGCCACTCAAAATGGCCGGAAGTAATCCTCCGTTTCCAGTTGTAGAGTTTGAATAGTATTTGATAATTGTTTCCTTCATTTCCTTCTTTAACCTTTATAAATGTACAGCACTTGTTGCAGTTTAGAATAAATACAAAATAAATAAACATACAGATTCAAGTCTAATCATTGAGACAGCCATGCTGGATCCTCAGGCCGAGGTTTGACCTCTTTACCTTTCCCTTGTGCCAAGTGGAAAAGGTTACTTCCTAATCTTGTATCATGTCAGAATGAGAAAAGACAGGGCTGAGACCAACGTTATCTCAGAGGCTCGATTGTTTGAAAAGAAACAAACGTCCATCTGTCTATGACTGTGATAGTATCAATAAGACTGACACATTTCAAACTCTGTCTCCTGCTTGCCTATTCCTCACATAAAAAAAGCAAGAACAAGACATGTATGTCTTGGAGACGTGATAAAGATGTAAAGACATAAAGATAATATATATAACATATATATATATGGCCTCCTTCGTCAATATTGACCATGGTAATAAAAATATGACAAGTGCAATCTCAATTTGTAACACATCTCTTTAAAATGGAGAACTAGACTTTTACATAGACAACGCAGCAAAGGGGAACGAACCATGGCTTTGTAACCTATCATGGTGTCATCTTGTAATGGTAGGCTTAGACACATGGACACACTTGGAAGCGGTCCAGCCTGATAGGCTCCTATCATGACACCACATCTCTGTGGTAACTGACAGCTTCTAAAAGCCTTCATGTTGGGCTGCTTTCAAAAGATCACGTTCGGACTGAAGCATGGCGATTCAAAGGCATCAGTTGGACGGAATTCTTGAGAAACTTGGTTTCCTGTCTGTCTGTGCGGTTAATCCAGGGGACATCAAGATACAAGCGAACAATAAGCCTGTGTTTTATATACATAATTTTCTTGCTTCCAAGGTCAGACAACAAAATGACCGACAAGATAGCTTGGATGCCAGACTGGGCCTCCACAAGCCAGCTTCTCAATTCAAACTCAAAGGCAAACATGCCCCCAAGGAAATTCTACCACAGACAACACAACCAAGACATCAAGATACAAGCGAACAATAAGCCTGTGTTATACACTTCTTCCTGCCAGGATCAGGTTGAAGGACAACTGGCAAGATAGCCTGGATGCCAGGCTGTTTCCAGGGCCTATACAAGCTACTAGCTAGCTTCTACTAGTTCTAGGGTTAACATGCGCCCAAGGAAAGTTTACCACAGGCTACACAACTAAGACATCAAGACTGTAAACCAACTCACCTTCTACTCAAGAAAAGTCGATATCAAACACGGCCAGAATCAGGTTGGAGAACAACAGAGACGGTCTGTATGCCAGACTGTTTCCAGGGCCTATACAAGCCAGCTCTAGGGCTAACATGCCACCAAGGAAAGTTTTCCATGACCAAGACATCAAGACTGTACAACCACTCACCTTCCAGCCAAAGAAGAGTTGTATCAAACAGGGTCAACAACAACAAACACCATCAAACTTCCAAAACATGAAACAAAATTATGTTTAGGAGAAATGCCTCATCTACTGCATGTCCCATGAACGAAAATAATGTTTTATCACAGAACAGGACAGTTCTTGAATGAACTTTGATTTCCTGTTGTTCGTGTATTCCGTCCATGTATGCAATTTTATCTTATAGATCTTTAATATGGTTGGTCTTTTGTTGTCACCCTAACTCTTGTTGTGCTAATGCATTTCAAGGACTACGGGAAAACTAGCTGTTGTAAACAGCAAATTGTGGACCCAAAATAAGTCAAAGATACAGAGAAAACAGCTAAACTGAGATCGAGAAAAAATCACATCCTGAAGTTCCTACCTTTATCTGCTTTACATGGTACGAAGCCCTGATTCCCATCCTTTTCTCCTCAAAATCCACAGGAGAGAAAACAAAACACCAGTGCTTCCAACTTCTGTTCAGCCAAACTGAATGAGACCCACATGCAAATCGCTGCAGCCCCCCCAGCTGTTTTACTTTTACAAGCTGCGTTTCACACCTTCTGTGAGCGGTTGATTAGGAGTTTCACAACTTCCTGCCATACTCACTATTCTGCAGCTAACAGGATGATTGTACAGGCACGGATTTCCCCTCCCCCTCCATTGTTTCCATGAAATTCACATGTTGCTCTGAATGGCTCTTCGGCTAATAGGTACTTCTGTTTTCCCATGTAGTGTTTTTATAGCAATACACACTTCTGATGACGAAGGGTTGAAAGCAAACACACAATTTCAAGTCACAAGAGTTCAAGAATTAATTTTATCACTGTAAAGACGTTCACATGTTGCTCTAAAATTATGGCTCTTCGACTAATAGGTATATTTGGTTTCCCTGTTGTATTTTTATATCAATACACACTTTGAAAGACAACAGGCGATAGCAAACATGCAAGTTGAAGTCACAAGAGTTCAATAATAAAATATTTGTTTACTGTAAAGACGTTATTGAGTCGAATAGCGTGCTAACTGCCTGAGGGGAGACTTAACGTTATTTTGGCTAAATCCAATAATTTCTGATAATCATCAATTGCCTCCTATCACTTTGGCAAATATCGCGAAAAACAGATACAGAATGAGGTTTTCTCTTCATCAATATTACAGCATTATCTACAGACCGAGTTCCACTTCCTTACTCGCTCTGTCAGTGTCAGACTCAGAGGTTCCTGAATCGTAACAAGATTGCACGATCCCTATCTTACTTAGCGAAGCGTAATTTTTCTTACCGTGTCAACTTCGAACTCTTCCCACTCCAAGTCCGCCCAGGCTACCCACGACACCATCCTGGTTTTAAAGGAGAATGCCCAAATCCACTTTTCGCAACTTCTTCTGTCTTGGAATCAAATGGAAACCTTCCCAATGTCCTCCGATCTGCGGTTAACTCCAAAAATGAAAGTCTTCTTTTACCAGCTTGTCCTTTCTCCCTCCAGATGCTTCAGAAGATTTGTTCTCCACCAGAGGAGCTAGCCATGTACTGGATGTCTTTCCAACTGTCTGACACGATTTCTCGTTGTCAAATTAGAAATTCAAGACCTGTAATCGGGACTCCTGACCCCCTATCAGCTGGTCCCTGCCTGTTTCTCCATCACAGCTGCATTCCTCCACACCATCTGGTCTGCTTGCACATTGCACCTCCTTATCTCAAAACAGAAACTTGGAGGAAACTTATGCTAATCGCTCCCTTCCACTTCCTCTGTCTTGAGCACACTTCTTCCAGACAGGGAAAAATCGGGCAACCAAACAACAAACTGGTGACTTCACTGGTGAATTCCAGGAGAGATAAACTCGGGCAGATTTGGATTCCGGTTAGTGAAAACTTGGAGGAAATTTATGCTAGTCGCTCTCTTCCACTTCCTCTATCGTGGTCTTGAGCACACTTCTTCCAGACAGGAAAAATCAGGCAACCGAACAACAAACAAACTGGTGACATCACGTCTCATTCCAGGAGAGATAACCGTCCTCAGGAAAATTTGGATTCTGGTTTGTGAAAACTTGAGTTGGAGGAAACTTTTGCTAAGCAAACTCTTCCATTTCCCCATGTCTTGAGCACATGTCTTCCAGACACCACACAGGAAAAAAATCAGGCAACCCAACAGTAAACATACTGCTGACGTCAGGTCTCAGGAAGAATTTTCCACAAGAGATAACCTCGGGAAAACTTGGATTCCGGTTAGTCCAGGTGCAGACTGTATGAATAGAAGGTCAAAACTTCAGGCAGTTCTTCCCCTAGTTCAGAACACTTGTGCTATAATGTCTGCCCTGTGCAGAACACTTGTAGTATAATGTCTGCCCTGTTGGACTCCCCCAACTGACCTACTGACTTGTTGGGAAATAAAAACCACTTGGAAGCTAATGGAAAACAGACCGGACCCTACAGGTAGATATAGGATGAAGATGAGCAAATCAAGTCTGTCTAGTGTCTGGGCCTCCTTTCCAATGGTTGTCCATGTACAGAGTAAACTATATTACAGGTGCTGCAAAGGGGGAAATGTTGGCAGTGGTTTGTTTGCATTTTTCTCCCTAACCAATTTGCCACAAACTTGACAGTTAAATTACCACGAACATTTCCAATTTCTGTAAAACCAAGCTCATATAATGTTAACCTCCCTGGTAAAACCCTGCAAAACCAACATGAACACCCTGAAACTAAAGTATCCCAGCAAACATTTCCCTTTGCCAGTTTAACATCTACTAACTCCTTCACAAACTGTAACATTTCTGAACTTGTGCAAATATGAGGTCATGTGGGGAGGGGGGCAGGCTGTCTCCTGTAGTTTGGCTTGTTGTGTTTGGCCCTCCTTCACACCCAAGTGAAAAGAGACACCCCAGGAAGCTAGGGCAACAGTAATAGACTTATCAGTCAATTCCTTTCTCATTTAAATTCATGATCAGGATCCCATTAAACTCTCCTGGTTTTGGATAAGTTGGCAAAATAGTAGGGATGGCAGCCAAAAAAAGCAGCTTGGCAAGCTCTAGTTGTCATATCAATGGAAAGTTTGGTACAGACACTTTAAAGTTACCTCTGAGTCCTACTAGTACTACAGTCCAAAAGTGGCAAGGAAGTCTTTTTTTGACATTTCTATCAGACTTTTTAGTTTGTTGGGGTGTCTTTTTTGTCAACCACTCCAGCCACAAAACGATGGACCATTAATAAAGAAAAGGCAGTAGAAAGCCCGATAAAAATGCCTAAAAGAGGACCAAATCAAGCTGTAGCCTAACCTCTGCTTGGAGAGTAACCTCCCACTGTTGACATTGTGTTTGAGTGGGAAGTCCCACCACACAGGGGAAAACAAACAGGAAACTCAACAGGGTGTTGTTTGTGTTTACCTTGTTCAACTCATTAACAGGAAAACAACACATTGCCGTACAAATAAACCAATTTTTCCCTCATCAAAAAAGGCAACGATCAAACCAAGATCAAAGTTTGACACAGAAAGTCAGAAAGGTATCCAGCTAGAGAAAGAAGTTAACCCCGATTTTGACCTCCTGGGTTAGAGAAAGATTGCCTCTGTCAAGTTCCGCCATCTAATGGAAAGGTCACGACACAAGGTCAGACGGAAGATTTCCCCCACAAACTCACCCTGACATGACGTCAACCGCATCTTACGCTACCAAGGGATACGTGCCCTTTGGTAGAAACAACTGTCTTTGAACTTAATGTTCTAAAATGTTTCAAAGATCCTTTTTTGATAGGTCACAACACAAAGGGCAGACCAAAGATTTTCTCCACAAACTGCCCCTGACCAAGAAGGTTGAAAAGCCCTGACATGATGTCAACTACATCTATGCTACCATGGGATACATGCCCTTTAGTAGTAGAAACAAATACTTCATGAAGGCAAAAAAAATGTGCAGTCAAAGATTCTTTTTGATAGCTTGGATAGTAAACCCTGTATTTTACTGCCCCCATTACCCTTTGCCTGACTTTCCCTTTGGAAATAGCCTGGAGGCCAGACTGTTTCCAGGGGCTACACAGGTCAACTGAGTTAGGCCTAGCACGATAGATATTGAGGTCTGGCTGGGGGTCTGGAATCCAGGCTAGTTTGGCAGTTTGAGTGAGTGTTTGGAGACAGTGCCCTTCCTTGTGTGGAGGTCTCCTGTGAGCTAGCATACTGGTGCTCAGTTACTTTTCCCTAACTAGGTGATCTCATCTAAGAGTTAGGCACAAAACACAAACCTTGCACAGCCACACTTGTAGACCACGAACCACCTTCCAACTGCAGTCCAGGTTCTCTTGAAAACAATGGACAACATCCCTCACATCAACACTATCTAATTACCCTACCTCGTTAAATAAATCCACCACCACTAACAAGACTTTTTGTCCGAAGAGTCCCAAAGAAGCACCGTTAAGCACCCACCATAGATAGTACTCAAGCCATGACTGAAACCATGCCAGGGAAAAAATTACCTACACCATAACCAGCAAGGAAAAAGGGCAGGACTTTTCTTCTGAGGGAAACAGCATAAATGTCCGGTGCAATCTGATAAGATGCCACCCCAGGCATGTACGACATAGTAGGACGATAAACTTTTAATCTTCTCAAATTTTCTATGCTTACCCATTGCTCCACCAAGTATCATCAGAGCTTTGACCCCCTTTCCATTAAAACGGCTACCCCGGTATCGTTGAGTGAGAATTCAGCTTCCAAAGTTGGACTTGTGTCACCTTTAATTTTATAATTTGGAATGATGATAGAATGATTTACATGTAACAAAAGCACAAAATATTTCAAATTTTTTTCTTTGTCTATGAAAATTGTAGGGCGATCTGTCAAATATTTGGTTGCGGCAAGGGACTGTAAGAAGATTTGTGAAAAAGTCCCCATACCAAATTCACATTGGTGCAAGCCCGGGAATCACACCCTAGACCTGTAACTCACTATATCACACCAGAAAGCCCTTATCCAACAGCAGCAGCATTAATATCCATCATGACATTTTAGCTGTTAGTGAGAAAGTCCTGACCCTGCCACCTGTGATCAACCTTACCGACCCTGCCGAGAAAACCACCAGACAGTAACTACGGTAACGACAGCGCATCGCACCAGTGGAATAATTTTACAGGCGACGGGTTTAAGGTTAGGAAAAATGGCACACCGTACATACATATAATTGAGATTAACTGTCGTATACACCTGATTGGCATACACATGAGTGCTATTCGAGTTTTATCGTTCACTCAATCAAAACTGATCATTATGTGAACTTGGCAATCAAATCATATTTAATCTTAACGAATCATTGATATACATGTAAAATGAGCAACCTTGACCCTGGGTTAATGCTAACATAAATAGAAAGATAAAACTTTGATCATGGCAATAAAATCATTCTTAATTTCAACTGGTGATTTACAATGCTAACAACCTTGAGTCCTGGTTCAAATCAACTTTATGAAGAATGAGAAGAACTAAAATTAGAAGAAATACTACAAAACTGTGATCATTATGGAAACATAAAGCAATCATTTATAGTACAAACAACCTTGTACCCTGGATTGAAACATTAACAGAATGAAAATAATTAAAATCAGGAGAAAATAATAAAAACTGTGCACCACCGCAAGCGTTAAAAAAAACAACTTATCACACTCCAAGCACCAGTTATTAGTTTGTATGCAAACCGCAAACCACACGATGCACATAACCACCTAGAACTAAACAAAAGGAAATTAATCATATATAAAGAAATAAAATTAAAGAAATTGCTGTTATTTTGACACCACAAGTAAATGTCAAGATTACCAAGTAACGGATTAGAGCGGTCGTACAGCTCCATGCACCCCAGTACTTGGCACTCAATACTGAATTGACAGACGATGTGGACGACGAGGAGCTCTGTGGTTTAGGGAATAATAATGGCACAAGATGGACAAATACAAGAGTTAAAGTTAACACAACGGGCTGCAGACGGCATGCAATGGACACACAAATTATGGTGGGGTGGGGAGGGGGTTGGGGGAGGGGGGCGATGGTGGTGCGTTCGTGAAGGTTAGATATTCAGGTTAATGGTATCCAAAGACAACTCCATCACTACAACTAGATAAGATTCAAAGACTACTTCCAAATGACGGTTGCTTGGGCAAACCGGGGCCCGGCCAGGCAGCTTTTGGGAACGAAAAGTATGATATAAAAGACACAATTTAAGCTACACAAGACATGAAGAGAATAGTCGTGGGCATTATTTCTGTACATTTTCATGTATACACTTTTTTCATTTCCACAAACAGCCCGGCCTGTAGCCTGATTAAATCTCGCTTAAGGCAGCCTGCCAAACATGCGCCGGCTGCGGGGAGGGGCCAGTTACAGCCCTGGACAGCGGAGTTTGTGTTACACAGACTACCCGGCCTGGCCTGGTTTGGAGATGCGACGTCAGCCTTTCAATTGACGCTGAAGAAGAGTGATGGATGTCACTCAAAATGTCCGGGAGTACTCTCCGAACCTTATACAGTTGTAAGAATCGAATTGTCTTTAAGATATTAGGAGGGAAGACGTGCAGTTGCAGGGCTACAGAGGGTTGACATGGAATAAGGGTGATCGGAGACAAGGGTTACAGACACACTATTTACTCGTGATAAAACAAAGGCATGCAATATAAGGAATTCAAAAGGATGCTATAAATTTTACTGAACAAGACGATGAAAGAGGATTTGCAGAAAATATATACGGCTTAAAGACGGTATGATAAGAAGAAACGAGTCTTAGAAATGATATTACATGAGGTTAAGTTATGAAATGACGATTAACACATAAAACAAGAGTTATGCGGTTTGTCTTTGGTGATCATATACGGCCTTCCATCTGACGACATGTCTCAATAGAAGGATGACTCCATCCTAACTGTTTGACCCCTAACCTTTGCCCCTTGCACCCTGACCTACCCTGTACTGGTCCCTCCAGACCTTCAGGTGTTCTTGGTCGTCTAGCACACCTTCTCTGCTTGTCTCTTCATCCAGTACCTGGAAGTATAACAAGTGTTTCATTAGCAACTCATACATTACTTCAGACCTGTAACATCGACCCAAGGAGAAGGAAAACTAACCTCAGCCTCAGCCTTGGACAGCCAGGCGACATACCCTTGGATAACTAGAAATAAACAATCGTGTGGCACAATCCCTTTAGAAAGGCATTTTACATGACTTTCCCCACTTTACTCAGGTGAAAAAAAGTATCTAGCTTTGGTTAGGGCCGTCCGTTCGATAGGACGTTAAATGGAGGTCCCGTGTTTGAGGAGAGCCACACCTCGAGTACGTCAAAGATCCCACCACACTTATCAAAAAGAGTAGGGGTGATTCCCAATCTCCTTTGGCCACAAATAGGGCAATTAGTCGTATTGAGGTCATTAGGCACAGTATACAGGCTGCCATTTCAGACCCTTTCAGCCCCTTCTATTGTAAGCTCCTCGCAATTCAGCCCCTGGCTGCGAAGGGAGAGTAGTCGGCCCAACCAATGTCCAATATACAAACAAACAAACAAACAAGACCTCGGACAGCCAGGCGACATGTAACCCCGGATATTATCAAAAATAAACAAACAAACAAACAACCCCTCACCTCCATGGCGGCCTCTGCCTCGGACAGCCAGGCCAGGAACTCCTCCAGCAACAAACAAACAAACAAACAAACAAACAAACAAACAACCCCTCACCTCCATGGCCGCCTCAGCCTCGGACAGCCAGGCCAGGAACTCCTCCAGCTGCAGGCTGAACTTCTGCAGCTTCTCCAGCGCGTTCTTCAGGTTCTGCTGACGCTCACGACACCTGTCAATCAAACGAGACGGCCTGTCAGTCATAAATGCACCAATATCAATGCACCAGGAATGTGTAGTACGGAAACAATGCAGGACTGATGTAAAAATGTATATGGAAGTGGCAACGGGGTGTTAAACTTAAATTTGACTTGCTACTCATGTCATGCCTTATTTCATATTACATGACACCTGTCAATCATAGGATACAGCCTGTCAGTCATAAATGCACCAATATCAATAATATGTTACAATAGAAGCAAACTTAATGTAAGGATCTAAACTATCAAGATGATCTAGGAAAATTCTTGAGCATTTTTCCTCAACCGAGACGGGGGCCGATACCGACTGCCAAGCACCTATGACCCTTTGCTGATGTGACAGTTCTGTTCCAGATATGTGACGTAGGCCATTTCAACTTGAGAAGGATCAGAGGACTGATGGAAAGCTTGTTGGTATGTGCTTTATAAGGTACGGATATAAGGTCTACCATCACAGATGAACTTACATTCAAGCAATATCAATAATGAAGATTTTAAGAGTCATTACCTTTTACACATTGATATGCAATTTACACTGTTATCTATTTTCTATTTGAGTTGACAATGTTATGCTATGTTTTGTTACTTTATTTTTGGGTTAACCCTTCTGGAATCATTGAAAACTGCCAACTGGCAAAATGCATCTCTTGGTTGATAAAAAAATGAAATAAAAAAAATGATGATCTTTATTTGCATGTTCTTGCCAATATTTACTAGTACCTTCACAGTTTTCAAGGTGACATCTTCACAACAAACTTTAAGCCACTACAAAAAAGCTTATTCTGTCTTTTGCCCACCTACATGTACAATGTACTTCCCTGTTTCAACCTTCAACTTAAAATCAAGGCAAACACTCCGTCTTATTCCTACTGCGAAATCAAATCCCTGCGGCCTCAAATCCTTTTACAACAACCAGTATGAGCAGACATCTATTTTGAAACACAGAGGATTTCATCAACAAAATCCTTTCAGCGAGACACTTAATACAAGCTGAGTAGATGTATCCATCAAAAGCATTCAGCATCACTACAGGGGCTTATTTATAATGTGACCATCCTTGACCCTAACTTCTGTTTTATATCTCCAAATTGGCGATACATCAATGCAGCACTGGTGCTGATACATCTGGTGAAGGCTGTATCCAGCTATGAATTTCTCTGCATCCCACTCAGGGCTCGAAAGACTTTTTTCTGCATACTTGCACCGGTGCAGGTAACATTGAAAATTACCTACACCAGACAAATTTTACCTGCACCAGTCAGAATTTGGGAAGCGTGGATCATACCAAAATTGTTCAGGAACCATTGCTATTTTGTCTTTTATTCTTATATATAATACAGGTGGTCAAAGTCAATAATAACCCATATACACCTATATCATAGGACATTTATTAATAAAATCCAGTACACGGACCAGTGCAAGTAGATACCAGAAATACCTGCACAGCTCCGATTTTACCTGCACTAACCTGCATATGCAGGTGGAATTTTGAGCCCTACCGCTCATTGCTTGAGAACTCTTGTTGTTGATTTTTATTGTTAAATCTGTCATTTTTAGGTTAGAAAAATACATTTTCATTAACATTATGTGAGGAAGTTCAGATTTTTAGGGACAGAAGGGGTGAAAGTTTTATCTGTGCCAACAAGCAAATTTCCATCCCAGGATGAAGGGATGGGTCCTGCTTCTGGTAAAATTTAGATGAAATGCTCTGGCCTTCAATCAAATCAAAAGAAGATTTGCCTATCATCTCAGCAGGGAATTTTGAAGATTGATGAGGGGAGAAATGATGAAGAGAAATCTTTGAATGTGCAGCTTCACAAGAAGTCATTCATCATCTGATACCGACGTCTCAAGATGAACTGGAAATCTACAGACCCTCCCGAAAGGTCTACCAATCAGAGATGTGTCCCAATAGCCTATGCCAGCCATTTAACTTGAAATTTTGCAAAGACCACAAGAATTGCAAGATGCTCATTAATTCTTATATGGCATACATATATATATATATGGCTGTACATATTTAGCCTCCACTTTGCAAAAATGAATAGCTATATTGGCCAGGATGCCAAAACTTAATACACACAACTCTTGAGGAAAGAGAAAAACAAATAATTTTGTCAAGTTCAACATGTGTCCTAATAGAATTTTCTAAGCTGGTTAATTGATCAGATCAGCATAACTTGGCCTACTTTGTGCTCCTGCTGCAGATTTACCTCCCCAATTGATCTAATTTGCTATATGGTATGCAAATTTTAGGTGAGAAATAACCCAAACCCATAAAGATACTGGACCCACATACAGGCATATGTGCAACCTGTATACATACAGTCTCAGCAAGACAAGGGTTTTAAGATGGCAATGTGAGACATAGCAGTCAGACTGTCCATGCAATCTGCCCCATCTGTTGAGAGACACAGCCTCCTGCCCTATTGATTAATCTCCAAGCAGATCCTACAATGGCATAAGATAGTACCAAACTGGCCAAGGATTGTAGTCAGCCAAGAGGTGTACATTTGCCCAGGTAGCCAAACACACTTCTAAGCTGGCTTCACTCCTCTGCCAGCTTTTGATACTATCTTATGCTAGCGTAGGATCTGCTTGGAGATTACCTATTGATCTCTTCATCATGAACTGGACGTAATCAGGCCACAGGTAAAGACTCGCTCACACCTTATCATCTCTCACCATGGCCTGAACATTACTCACATAACCAGCCACATAATGAACCCACAGACAACCCTCCTGCCCTAACCATTTTATCTAAGCCCAGGAAAGAAAATGTTGCGTTTCCTGTTTCAGTCCTGAAAAAATTAGGGTCTGTAGGTAGGTAGACATCTTCAATGTCTGCGCTCATCACAATGCTCTTCGGAATACCGTAAAACAGAAAATGTTTGCGGTAGTTTTATGTTCACATTTTTCACGGTGACAGTGACAACCAGCACATAATGAACCCACAGGCAAAACTCCTGCCCTAACAGCAAAACCCATTTATCCACTCCCTTCTCAATAGCTGCGCTCATCACAATGCTCTTCGGAATACCGTAAAAGAGAAAATGTTTGCAGTAGTTTTATGCTCATGTTTTTCGCGGTTACAACCAGACATATTATGAACCCACAGTGAAACCTTCTGCCCTATCAGCAAAACCCATTTTATCTATAAACTCTCTTCTCAATAGCAGCGCTCATCACAATGCTTTAGATCTTCGGAATACCGTAAAAGAAGACATGTTTGCAGTTGTTTTATGCTCAGGTTTTCACAGTGACAACCAGGCAAATAATGAACCTTATCTATAAACTTGCTTCTCAATAGCTGCGCTTATCACAACGCTCTTTGGAATACTGTAAAAGAAGAAATGTTTGCGGTGGTTTTATGTTCATATTTATGTGACCTCGTCAACACAAACCCAAAGCTTCTGCAAACGTTTCCTCTTTTACAGTAAAACTGCATAAAAAACTCAGCTGTGACGGTCACCTTAAAACCAAAAAGAACACTCTGTTTTCTCCCTTCGCAAACATTTCCCCTTTTACGGTACACCCCAGCTTTGGGGTGACATAATGAATGTAATTCGTGCCCAGCCCAACAGCTAGCACCAGTTAATGGCCATTGGAATCACGTTCGGAGTCAATTCCAGGGCCGTAAAACGCGCCGGCGCTCTACTGTGTCAGCAGAGTACGTGGGGGTGATTTGACAGCCGCGGCTCCCAGCAGGTGCTAAAAACCGTTCATTTCGAAACAGCAACGCAATCACAATATCATGCTTACAATGCGTGAAATGCCCGGCTCCCCAATTGTGATAGACTCGCGACGACAAACCGCCTTTTTGAGTGCCGGGCAGCCGACCGAGTAAAGATCGCCTTCTGACAACACACATGACAGCTTCATAATGAATGTGGCCACAGACACGCCCACATGATTGCCGCAATAATCTGGCAAATGCGGAAAAACAGATGCTACCCAGAAATAAACAGATGGTTTCCATGGCTACAATACACATGGGGGCGATGAATGGCAATAAACTAGCACCTAATGACGGATGCTACTCTTCCATTCGTCATGATGGTACCAAGTGTAAGGCTCGAAATACTTCATCTATCTTTTTATGCAATAGTCTTTTATGGCAAGGCCACATTCGTTGTAGAAGATATTGATGTCATCGAATTTTGAAGCAGGCTGTATCTGTATCTATATAGTCGGTATAACCGCCGTTCGGCGTAACACACCAGCTTCCCAGGCATGCAATTCGTTGATATCCTTCTCTGCTGATTGTAAGGGAGCTTATCAAGCCATGGTCTAAATCAAAGTGAATGCATTTCCTCGTCCACCTGCCCTGATTTTAAGGAAAAATTTATTTTTTGTTGTGACAAAATTTTACTGAACTTCATGACATGTAACTGATGGTCAAAGTGCATTTTCGTAAGCTAAAATGACAGATTTGACAGCTAAAACCAATAGAGGGGAAAAAAATATAAATCTGGACTGGAGACAGTCCTGTTTGTGACCAACTGGAAAAGATGTTCCATATGGAACTATTGATAACACCCAAACCACAAACCCTACATCCCTGCCATAAATAACCATTACTACCCTCTAGCTGATGCCAAACGAAAAGCACCTCGAGCCGTGGAGGGCCATTTGTAATTCCGAAGAGCCTGACAAAAGTTGGAGCTAAAGCCATAACACAGCTTTTCAAGCCATAACACAGCTTTTCCGAGTGCTTTGAAATCGCACAGGGCAAATAAATGTTGACATAAAAGGACAACGCTCCCACATTCAGGTCTTTTTTGTGCCAAAACATCCTATGATGGAAGCCACATCTTGTTGCATAATGCCGTTGGAAATCTTTAAGAATGACACAGCTACATAAAAATGGACCTAATTTTTCTTCAGACATTAAAGACCTATTACAGTGTTTGGCTTGTAAACTTCACAGTTTCAAGTCAGTCAATCTAAATGTATCATGATCGTCTATTCAAACAGCATTCAAGACATAAAATAACTATGTAGATAACAAGAAATCACTGATTTCATACCTATATTTTCAATTTGGTATATTTCAGCAGCATTTCAGACATAAAAATACTCTATCAATAACAAAAAATCGCTGATTTCATATCTATCTTGATATATTTGGGTAGCATTTTGGACATAAAATAACGAAGAAGATAAAAAGAAATCGAATATTTCATACCACTGTGAAATATGTTTTAGTGAATTTCCAAAAGCCCGAGCTCAGCCATAATAGATATTAGTGATCCACCCCTTCTTCTCTTCATCAATCCAACTATCTCCCTCCCATAAGGTGCTATCTGTCCGGGAAGACATTGACAATACCACCACTTTCAGTAAGTGGGTCATAGCCTGTAATGCTGCAGAACCTAGAAAAATACTGCTAGGGGGACCAAATACTGGCATTTGTGTATGTCCAGAACTACTGTCTAAGTATATGTAAGAACTACCAAAAATCATAGAAATCCATCCAAAGGATCTTGTGTTACAGGAGTAAACACGTGAATATGGTACCTAAACGTTAAGCTAGAGGGACAGTCACTGTAAACTGGAATTTCTGGACAATCATCAAGAACTACTCTCTCAAAGTATGACACAAGTGCGAACACACAATAACAATAACAATACCCACAGTGGTCCTCAAGGAGGCAATAACAGAAATAAGGAAAAGTTAAGTAAAATTGTTATTTTAATTTTGTTTTTATGTAAGTCCAGGACTGCCTGAAAAGCAGGTCTAGTGTTGACCTGAGTATATTTTTCTGGTAAAACAAAGTGAAAGTGAAGGTAAAAGTCAGCCTCACCTGTTGTTCAGCTGCTGCCACCTGCCGTTGATGCGATCGATCATCTGTTTGATCTTGCTGGTGTCGTCGTTACTGTAATCCGAGATGAGCTTCTGGGCCAGGTCGTTCACTGCCTCGATGCTCGGCTGCCATTGTCTCAGGTTGTCCATGAACTCCTATTAGGAAAATGCAAGTATAAGTTGTGAACAATATTGACAAACATTTGCAACCAATTTGCCATGTCATTGGCTGCCATTGTCTCAGATTGTCCATGAACTCCTATTGAGAACATGCAAAGTGCAAGTTGTGGACAATACAGACAAACTGGAAAAGTGACTCCGTGGATGATAAGTTGCATCAAGTCCAATTTTTGTGTTGGAAATTACAGTTTAACTTTTCCAGCATTGTCTTCTACCACAGAGGACCTTTCAAGTTACTATAGACATTCAAACGTTTTCTTTGCAGTGAATACAATACATTCATAAAGTTCAATCAACGAGAAGCACAATTTTCTGCTATAAATCCTTTTTCGAGATCTTTTCTTTCAAATTGGTCTGGAAGTTGGCGTCCACAGTTCAATGAGAGGTATTCAAGGCCAGATACAGATGTATAGCCATTTGACATTGAACTCTGTACAATCAATTCCACGTCGCCAGACGCCTCTGTGGTTGGTCATCAGAGCGTCTCGGCGGTTGCCCTGGGCAATTATCGGCAAGGGTTTGTCCTTGAGTAATCCTTGTTTTCTAACTAAGCTTGGTGAAAAAATTAAAGATTGGAAGTTTAAAAAAGACAGCATCTCTGAGATGAAAGAAACAGTTATCAATTTCAGAAGTAGATTTTCACTCTTTTTTTTTTTTTTAAATTTCTTTCGCTGCGAATGTTTTTTTCTTTGAGTAATCCTTGTTTTCCACTAACCTTGATGAAAAAGAACAGTTGGCATCTCTGTGATGTAAGAAACGTTTAATTTCAGACGTAGATTCTAGTTGTTTCCTGACGATTCTGTAAGGTTTTGCCTTTGCGTAATCTAACTAAGCTTGATACAGAAGACAGCTAATTATAAATTGTTTCAGTCTTGCAAGAAACCGATTATCAATTTCCAGATTAAAACTGGTTAGTATCAATCTCAGACATATATTTTCTTTGTTGATGAAAGTTAGACATCCAGGTAATAAGACACGATTACTCAAGCAACTGAATTTTGGTCAGACAATTCAGACAGCATCCACTACCTTTTCGTAGTAACACTGAAACATCTGACGATTCCCAAACTCTATCCAGTTCCTTAAGAAGCCATCATCTTGTGTAGATTTTCTTCCTTTCTGACATTTCTGCTAGTAAGCTGCCCTTTTAGTGCCCGGCCCAAACCTTCATCGCTGTCTAATTTATAGACCGCAGACAGGCTCCTAAATTGCTCGGTGACCACACGGCTACATTTTATTTCCCCCCGGTAATATAAATGTAATTTCCAGTCCTGCAAAGGCAATGAAAAGCCGTTACAAAAGATATATCTGACGGAAGATGGCTTAGAGCGATAAAAACGAGACACATCCCCAGACAGGAAAACTCTAATCCAGGAAAGGACCTGGTCTGAGTTTTTATTACCGGTCGTGTGTGCGCACATTATTACTGCTGAGTTAGCCCAAGGTTTGCTGTGCAATGCATACACAGACAAAATAATCCAATAGGCTCAATGCTCAATTATCCCGAACAGTTACTTTTAGACTGAGAACTGGAATTTGCATTCCATTTAATTTGTAGAAAGTAGCGAGTGGAAAAGTAACTTTCGGCATGTACTTTAATTTGTGGCAACTTGTAAAGGTCGCTCTTGACCTGTTTTGCCCTCCCCATCACTTTGTGATGAATTCAAATAAACAAAAACAGACCTTGTGCTGCACGATCTGCAAGTGTGTATGCTAATCCATGTGCTAGTCTGTGTGCTAGTGAAACAGACCTTATGCTGGGCTATCTGCTAGTCTGTATGCTAGTCTGTGTGCTAGTCTACGTGCTAGTCTGTGTAAGAGCGAAACAGACCTTGTGCTATGCTATCTGCTAGTCTATGTGCTAGTCTGTGTGCGAGTGAAAAACACCTTATGCTACGCGATCTGCTAGTCTGTATGCTAGTCTGTGTGCTGAGTGAAACAGACTTTATGCTGCAGGATCTGCTAGTCTGAATGCTTGTCTATGTGCTAGTCTGTGTGCAATTGAAACGGACCTTATGCTGGGCTATCTGCTAGTCTGTATGCTAGTCTACATTTTTTATGTGCTAGTCTGTGTGCTGAGTGAAACAGACCTTGTGCTGGGCTATCTGCTAGTCTATGTGCTAGTCTGTGTAAGAGCGAAACAGACCTTGTGCTGGGCTATCTGCTTGTCGAGGACGTCGACCGTCTGTCCAACTTCAGAGTCGTGCTCGACCTGCTGCTCTGCCTGCTCCAGCCACCGGCTCACGTCTTCCCTCAGCTCGTCCCAGTGGTGGCAGTCCGTCAGCATGTTATCCAGCTCCCGTTTCCTGGCACCCACTCGGGTGGACGCTTCGTCCCACTGTTCCTGTATTCTGTCAACTGGAAGGGAAGATACAACAGGTTAGCAACCAATGGTGACAGTCCGTCAGCATGTTGTCAAGCTCTTGTTTCCTGGCACCTACTCGCGTGGAGGCTTCGTCCCACTGTTCCTGTATCCTGTCAACTGGAGGTAAAGATGCGACTGGTTAATATTGCACCATAAGCAGTTAGAACGACATGAAAAGGAATAATGTTAAACTGTATTTTCTGTCAGCATGTTGTCCAGCTCTCGTTTCCTGGCGCCTACGCGCGTGGAGGCCTCGTAACACTGCTCCTGTATTCTGTCGACTGGAGGTAAGATACAGAAGATTAGCCAACATCAGGGCATTGCACCGAAACCATCCTTAAAGACGCATGCATCTTGCAAAATACAATCCCAGTGGTGGCAGTCCGTCAGCATATTGTCCAGCTCTCGTTTCCTGGCGCCTACTCGCGTGGAGGCTTCATCCCAATGTTCCTGTATTCTGTCAACTGTAGGTAAAGATGCGACTGGTTAATATTGCACCATAAGCAGTTAGAACGACATGCAAAGGAATAATGTTAAACTGTATTTTCTGTCAGCATGTTGTCCAGCTCCCGTTTCCTTGTCGCCTACTCTCGTGGAGGCCTCGTCCCACTGTTCCTGTATTCTGTCAACTGGAGGGGAAGATACATCAGGTTAGCAACCAGTGGTGGCAGTCCGTCAGCATGTTGTCCAGCTCCCGTTTCCTGGCACCTACTCGCGTGGAGGCCTCGTCCCACTGTTCCTGTATTCTGTCAACTGGAGGGGAAGATTTAGAAGATTAGCCGACATCAGGGCATTGCACTGTTAACAGGTAGAAACTTAACATCCTTAACAATGTTCAACGGCATGCTGTTTGACTGTCTTTTTTGCTGCCAACCAGAGGCCTCGTCCCATTGCTTCTGTATTCTGTCGACTGGAAGTAAAGATATGGAAGTTTAAGGTCAGGGCATTGCACCGTAAGCAGTTAGAAATTTATCAATAAGGACATGCAATGGAATGATGTACAACAGTCTTTTCCTGCTGCTGACCCGAGACCCAACTCAGTCGAAGCCTCCTCCCATTGCTACTGTATTCTGTAGACTGGAAGTAAACATTAAAATCGGGGCACTGCAATGTAAGCAGCTAGAACGACATGCAACGGAATTATGTCTAACTGTATTCTACTCATGCCCAAGCATTTGGCTTGTCATCTTGTGAAGGTTTGGTGCTTGACGCATTATATTAGAAACTTCACCCTTTAAATGACATGCAATGGGAAAATGTTAAACTGAAGCAAATGCATAGGTTTGAGTGGCAAAGATCGACTACATGCTATTTGACTTTCAGATCTGGGCATGAGTGACATATCAAAGCCCATTACGTATTCCCCTTACTTTATAACGTGTGAGCTTTGACGTCAAACCTAGATTACGACTGCCATTTCGCGTCGTCCCAACCATGCTTCAAAGAAAGACTGGGCAAAATTTTCAACCCAACACTTGTCAGACAAAACAGAATACTCTATCCGCTCTGCCTTTAAAATACTGTCTTAGATACTTAGAATAAGATGCCAAGGATCACAAGATGGACTGAGTATCATTTCTAAACCGACACATGATACTCAGATAAAGATTGCAACTCTATTTCGTACTTGAAATATTGTCTAAGATACTTGCCAAAGAAGATGTGAAGGTATACTTACAGATGGGACCTGAAAGGCATCGAGCACTAAAGAATACTGATAACATTGATTTTCTTATCTCTTCCGAACAACGCAGCAGCGTCTCAAGAAAGCAGACCCACCAGCCAGACTGTGAGGTATGATGATGGCAGAGCCACGTCAGCTGGATAGCACTTTAAGCCTCGCGGTTGTAGCTTATATCTTACCCTTTTCCTTGAGGAGCTGCTTGTCGCTGTCTGTGTCGGCGGTTTGAATGAGCCGTCTGCCGGCAGCCACCACCGTATCCAGCTGGGGCTTCTTGACATCAAGGTCGTTTAAGACGGTCTGTGGAGGAAAGACACGGGGTTATTTCTAAGACATGGGCTCATTTCTAAGACATGGGAACATTTGTAAGACATGGGAACATTTGTAAGACATCCAGTGGGTGAAGCAGATTCTTGTAGGAAAAACGGTTAAACAAATGATGCCTCCCAGAGTCTCCCACCATCTTACAGCAGTGATCTTTTATCTCTACGTCAAGATCGTTTAAGATGGCATGCGGACATGGGGTCAATTCTAAGACACAGGCTCATTTCTAAGACCCCCAGTAGGAGAAACAAATTGTACTCAGTCTAAGCAGATTCTTGTAGGAAAAATGATTTCTGGGTAAGCAAATAATCCCTCCCATGCATCATCTAAAAGTAGTGATTCTTTTTTTCTGCACATCAAGGTCAACTGTGCGCAGGCAAGACACTGATTGATTGCTAAGACTTCCACAAGAAGAAAACTGGTCAGCAAGTAATCCCTCCAAGAGGCTTTCACCGTCTTCAAGATGCACTTTTTTTCAAGTGCATGTCTTGGCTATCACTTAGTTTGTACATGTAATTTCTACCATTCAAAGCTAATTCTAGTGTAGGAATGCAGGTATCCATTATGCATTAGCACTGACAACAGAATTGAATGGTTTCTCCCATGCCTCCCACTTGCTGGTTTTCTTTAATGTGATTACAGGAGCCGAAACAATCCTCAAATGCCAATGCTAATTGATTTATCCCACTGCCTTTAAAATGGTTCGAGGCATATACCCTTTGTGCATAATTCATCAGCTTTCGCTAATATAACGCTGAATCAGCTGAGTAAGAATTTTCATGAAGGATTATCTCACACAAAATCCACAAGACGGATGGTTTTCGGGGGCCTGACATGCTCTAATTAGCCATAAATTCAACTCAGTTCCTTTCTTCACAGCTGCAGTAACGAGGGTCATCCATCATGACGGGGTAGGGAGCTACTGATCTTAATCTACCAGAGCGAACGGCAGCCCCATTTCTGTACCTGTATCTGTATATATATGCCTGGTACAAGCACAGTCTGGCCCGCCATGACTTTAGATTGTATCTGTAGAAGTATAGCCGGTACAACCATCCCTTGATGTACAATGTATGTAACACATCAGCTTCTGTACCTGTATCTATGTAGCTGCTACAACTGCCCTTTGGTGCAACACACCAGCTTCTGTATCTGTATCTATGTAGCTGTTATAATTGCCCTTTGGTGCAACACACCAGCTTCTGTATCTGTATCTATGTAGCTGCTATAACTGCCCTTTGGTGTAACACACCAGCTTCTGTATCTGTATCTATGTAGCTGCTATAACTGCCCTTTGGTGTAACGCACCAGCTTCTGTATCTGTATCTATGTAGCTGCTATAACTGCCCTTTGGTGCAACACACCAGCTTCTGTATCTGTATCTATGTAGCTGTTATAATTGCCCTTTGGTGCAACACACCAGCTTCTGTATCTGTATCTATGTAGCTGCTATAACTGCCCTTTGGTGTAACGCACCAGCTTCTGTATCTGTATCTATGTAGCTGCTATAACTGCCCTTTGGTGCAACACACCAGCTTCTGTATCTGTATCTATGTAGCTGTTATAATTGCCCTTTGGTGCAACACACCAGCTTCTGTATCTGTATCTATGTAGCTGCTATAACTGCCCTTTGGTGTAACACACCAGCTTCTGTATCTGTATCTATGTAGCTGCTATAACTGCCCTTTGGTGTAACGCACCAGCTTCTGTATCTGTATCTAATAGTATGTAGCTGCTATAACTGCCCTTAGGTATAACCCACCAGTTTACATTACACAGAACTGTCACGCCTAACCTTGCTGTAAGCATTGTTTGATGCTATCTAGTAAGGATGCCCGTACAGAGTATTACAGCACCGTTGGGGTTAATACATCGAATGATTTTCTCTCTCTACTACTACTCTACAGTGCTTGATGGCAAGGAGTTCCATTCTAGTTAGATACTAATTTTTTAACACATCAACTCTATAGGCTGATAACTCTGGTAGTTGAAGGCATGACTGCACGTATTTCTTCTTCTTTTCTGAACTGGTATTAGGAACTTAGTACAAATGTAAATTCGTAGTAAGAAGGTCCATCTCACCTTCTGCTTGATGATCATCTCTTCGATCTCCTCGACGTCTCCCACGGTGACAATCTGAGACTTCAGCATGTGGTCGAGGAGCATCAGCCAATCACGGAGCTCCGCCACGGACTTGTCGAAGTCGGGATACATCGACGGCATGTCCGCCCTCGCATGCATGGCTCCGACTTCTATCCTAGCGGTTTCCATCTCCTCCATAGACCCTGCGATAAAAGATGAGGAAAAGATAAGATGATCTCAACGAAACCAGTTTAGCTAACTGAAGAGCTACTGTTCCACTTGTTGTTACAGAGAAGACAGACTTCTATCCTGGCATTTTCCATCTCCTCCATAGACCCTGCGATAAAAGGTGAAAAGAAGCAAACCACAACTGAGTTATGTGAGTGTTTGTGAGGGCATTAAGGAGGCCATATGCATAAGGGCGCATCAACCCTCACTGAAATGTGACAGAGGCAGGTTTCGTCTTCCAGCCATTTACAATTTGCCCCCAATGTCATCATCTTCAGCGAAGCAAATCAGACATCTGAAGAAGCTCGACGAGATTGACTGAAAGTTTATGGTGAGTTCCTTGCTTTGTGTTGAAACAAAGCTTAAACTGTAAAACTATGATCTAAACCAGTTCAGCTCACTGAAGGTCTACTCATCAACTGGTCATCAGACAGACACTATGGCATTGTACAGTATCTATAGGTTCATTGTGCCTGGGAAATTCCCCTAGCTCTTTCCCTAGCACAGTGAACCATGGTCTAGGGACTGCCACCCTTCCGAGTAGCATGCATGTCAGGTGAGCGAAACAGCCATTTTTGTTTGTTAAATGAGCAAAGAAGCAGGTAATTACCGTTTTTAATTGCAGGAAATTTCATAACGCTTATCATCTCAAGAACAACATGCAATGTACTATATGTATGTTTTCACCAATTTGGGACATGCAGTAAGAAACAAGGTAACACATTGACAGTTACTAAAAACAAGCTAGTAAAATGCTACTCATTGAAAACACGACCTGAAGGGCATGTTCAAAAGCATCAAAACAATCAACCCTGAACTGAAGATTATATAGATAACCGAGTAATATCATTTGTATCATAGACTGACATTCTAGATCGTACGACTGCTAGTCAAACTGTAAACACGGATCACCTCTGTAGTCAAAGTTACATGTATCGTTAATCCTGTTGTATACTGTATACTATTGTATAACGTATATTGTAATGTTACCAGGGCTAGCCCTTGATAATAGCCTCAGGCTAGTTGGGTAGCCCTGGCTGTATTTCTCATGATTATACAGCCGAATAAATCAAATCAAATCAAATCAAACTGAACAACATTATGGGATAAGCAGCAAGAATCAAGGTACATACCAGTACAATGCTTCACATTGAGAACACATTCGAGAAATAAGATAACGTGCACGTAAAATGCTCATTGAAAACAGAATCAATATGAAAGGGATGTTCAAAGGCATCAAAACAATCAACGTCACCGTGACGCTTCCAGGTATCAGATGCCGAATCGATAACTATCAAAGGAAGGACTTCAGAGGATTCATCCGAACGACCCGATAGACTGTTAAGTGCAGCCGGAGGTCCGACTTTATGGTGGGTTTATGGAACACATGGGGCCAAAATACAATCTTCACATGTAAGCTGGTATTGATCAGGAGAGTATGCGGAGAAGGACAACCTCAAGCCAACCGTACACACTTACGCCACATCTTCAGAAGAGACGCTGGAGCCGCATGTTCCCCATATAGAAACTTTATTCGAACCAACACACAACAAATGTTATTCGAGCCCATAACACTGAGAAAGCCACACGGCAAAACATGTTTGTTGTGTGTTGGTTTGAATAAAGTCCTATACGGGGAACATGCGGATCCAGTGTCTTTCTGAAGATGAGTGTGAACGGTTGGATAGATCAGGACTTACTTCTCTGCTCCATAACGAGAGATTCCACGTCGGAATCCGAGGTCGGCCTCAGGTTGGCCGCCATGTAGCGGATCTTGGCCCAGTCGGCGTTCAGCTTCCTGATCTTGTCTCTGACGTAGTCCGGGACGTCCACTTCCAGGTCCTTGCTCTCGGCTACGAGGCTGTTATACGTGAGGTTGACGTTATCGACGTTTGATTGACGGGCCGTCAGGGCATCTTTCATCGTCTGTAGACAGAGGGAGACACAAGTTTGGCAGATGTAAAATAATGCGGAGGGTTGTGCCATTTTCACAGAGGTGATTTAACCTAACAGTGCATAATTAGCCCAAATTGTTACAGGACTGTACAGTAATTACCCATGAGCTGCTTTTAAATCAACCAATACATTCAGGAGAAAAATCATTACTGGAAGAAATCTTAGTGTATGCATATAATATACATGAAGATATACCTCTGAAAGTGTTATAGAGACAGAGAGCGTAGATATGTATAACTATCTTTTACCACTCATTTTTATTATCCTTCAAATGCTCATTTTTGCAGCCTCAATAATTATGACTTTCAGTTGTGATGATTACAAGTACACATTTTTATAAATTTCACTTGATGTTGTTTGAGAGGTTGCAATGCTTCTATGTCTCTTCCTTTATTCCAGGGTCCACACATCATTGTCTAAACAGGCTTTCCGACCAAGCAACCGTACTGCAGTCTTTACATGCACGCACGCTGAAAGCTGCAAATAATTGAGTGTCAAGTACGGAGAGAGTCAACAATATCCATAAAGGGGAGTCCATCCTTCATATGCGGAGGCATCGATGGGCGATAAAAAAGTTCACAATTTCGACCTAATAACATGAAATAGCGAGGAGAGTACCCAGAAGCAATATATACGATGCCTCCGCGGGTCAGTAAAGGTCTCCTGTCCACGGGAGATAGGCATAAAGACTATGTAAGCACTCGTAAAACACAAGCCGCGGGTTTATGGCTTCTCTGTCTCTCATATTCCGGCCCATGCTTTGGACCCCATCAGTAGTAAAAAGATGCGCTTTACGACTGGGACCAAAGCCTTCCACAGAAATACTGCTCCCGCGGGCGTACAGTAAAGATTATGAGCGTACTTTGCGAGATGTCCGCGCACTTGAGATAAGCAGATGCGAGGATAATCCAATTAAAGTTGTTTTTAAGTCACTCTTAGGGATAATTCATAGCATGGAAAGAGCCACAAAACTTTTAAGACAGTCCGGAAAAAGAATTGGGCAAACTGTAGTATACTATACAACAAACAGTGCAGTGGTGCCATAACTGGCATTATTGAAACGTTTGGACTTTGTTTCTGCAATGTTCTTCCAAGGATTCGAAGGAACTACAGTCAGCATCATAAATATGTGGAAGTTTTTGACAATACCCAGTTTTAAGGCAAAACATGAACAACGTTTAAAAGTTTATCTTTATCAGAACAAGCTCATATTGGAGTATGCTGTTATAATGTACAGATGGCAAGATATGACATACATCGTAAAATTTGCAACTAAAAAAGTATTCTGTCAATACAGATGCCTGAAGTTCAACAAGAAACCAATATTGTCTTGCCATTAAACAAGAGTTATCTTGTGGCCGTTTAGGGGGTTCCTTACTGGACTGCGTTGCTTTGGCAACATCACTGCCCATTGATTTAAATTTTATCACTCTTGACGTCCATGTGATGATACAAAATATCACGCAAAACGTACAAGGATGACTAAAAAGACAACAAAATACACAAAGAGCAAAAGGTTTTTCAATGATGAAATTTGTAGGCACTCGGTAAAAAAGCAGCGATGCCGCGAGTGTACCACAGCTTTTAAGTAAGATACCCCAGGAGTCATCAGGCTATTTTACATGCATGTAAAACCAGTTATTTCCAATCTGGAAAAACGCTGGCAATTTAGAAAATCCAATTAAATTCTTAGTCCAATATCTCTGCAAGTCCTGGAGTTATGATGAAAATAAAGATTACCACAAGACGGATGGCAGCACGTTTAAGCAACCCAACCAACATCAATAGAAGTTAAAAGTACATTGAACAGCAAACAATACTGTAAATGCATTTAAGTTCGCGGGGATTTAATTTCGCGGTAGCGGAAAAAGGACTTTTCGCGGTGGATTTAATTTCGCGGTAACACCATAGACTGCAGTCTAATACCATAATAGAAAAATATTCGCGGTGGTTTTAATTTCGCGGTGAAGTGGTCACCGCGAAAACCGCGAACATTAATCCACCGCGAACATTTCTACATTTACAGTATAATGCCTAATGGGTTTAGCATTTATCAGATTTTTGAAACTCACATATGTTTGTAATCTTTTTTTGAAGTAGCCAGTAATAATATACATTATGTCTGAAAGTTCTGATGAACGTTGTAAATGAAAAATGCAATAAAATTGGTTTAAGTTAACCAGATTTTTACAAACTCTTTACGTCTTTGTTATCCTTTTCTAAGTGACCACAGTTAAATAGACATCGTGTTCGACAGTTAATTAGTGAAATGTGTTAAATAAAGTCAGTGATGCGCATAATCACAACAAGGCAGTTTCATCGGGGCGTGGTTACTAGTGAAATTAATGTAACATTTTACAGCGGACACTTTGTACATTAACTTGTACATTAATCCCCGTGGGAGGAGATAATGCGAGTTTTTAAGCATTGGGAATAATTCACGTCACCTCCGGAACTTTACGAGAGACACACACGGAGCTGAAAGAATGAAGACAGTTCAGTCTCTTGAACTAGACAAGAGTCAAAGATTACTTCTGGACATTTTGAGTGACATCCATCACTCTTCTTCAGGGTCATAGGAATAAATATATAGGACATAACTTGAAAAACAGTTGATACTAGAATATAACTGGAATACAGTTGTTTAAAAAAAAAATGCCTTTGGTAATACATTAGACCCGATAATTTCGCTCAAAACCTATGATTTAGGCCCTAATGTGATAAGGACACTAAAACTCAAAACAGTTGTACATAAAAGTCATTATGATAAAAGAAGTACAAACACCCAAGGGATAACCATTTGATTGGAATCTAAAACGAAAAACAAAATTTGGAGTTATCAAGCGTTACCGTTGCAATTAGCGAATGTCTTAAAAATTAATGCGCATGTTGATGTGTGCAATTAACTCAGGTGCAGGGGGAGATTTATAATTCTGACACTTGTTATTCATAGATTCTGAAGTAATTGCAGGAGTTTGCATGCTGTATAACCCTGGAGGCTACGAATTTGTACTTACATGGGTACCAACCTAATTCTGTTCATGTAATTGTAATGATAATGTCGAGTTTTAGCTTTTTCACAGTTGTTGATGCAAAGTTGTTTTGCTATTGCTCCACTTTTGACTGATTGATTGCTTAATTGTCCAATGATGACCTGAGCATCAGATGATGTTGCAGAGGAGATGGGTCCCTTCTGTTGCTCTAGCAACTGCATCGTGTGAGCCATCCACACCAGAAGCTCCTCACAAAAATTACCACTACATGTGCTATGCTACAACTGAGAAAAAACAATGATCACCTTTGGGTCAATGATGACCTGATCCCCCTCATCAGAAGATGTTGCGGAGGAGATCGGTCCCTTCTGTTGCTCTAGCAACTGCATCGTGTGAGCCATCCACACCAGAAGCTCTTCAGAACAAGTACTACAGAACAAACTACACATGAAACCACCATGCCTACCTTTGGGTCGATGATGACCTGATCCCCCTCATCAGAAGATGTTGCGGAGGAGATGGGTCCCTTCTGTTGCTCTAGCAACTGCATCGTGTGAGCCATCCACACCAGAAGCTCCTCCAGCTCCTCCAGGAAGGTGCGACAGAAGTGCAGCTGGTCCTGCAGTCCTCTCCTCTTCTGGGGAATCTCTGGCGTCACCTGGAGAGGTAGGAAACATATCTTGACAATCCAACCCTTCTTAAGAATCTACTTGAAGAAGTTATAAGATAGAGCTACTTGGAAGTACAATGTGAATATTGCGACTGCTGCCCACCCTCATCAGGGACCCAGTTCAGTTCTGGGACCCTAGCAGCAGAATAATGACATACTGAATACTACTACTATCTTGGCATCACAAGAAATCATTTATTCAACTTCATCTATTCTAAGAAACTAGCTGGAGATGCAACTTTGGCATCATCACTAAAGAATAGGCCTCTAATAATGAAAGAGCTTCAAGCAGCACAGGGATGCAAGGCCTATATGTACAGGGATAACAAAGAAGTACCATGCAATCAGCCAATGCAGCATGCAGAGGAAACCTGCATTGCCAAACAATGGTTGACCAATAGAAGTATCAACAAGACACAGTCAAGTTGGGCTGGTTTGATAACCAGATGACTATATTAACCTTGAAAGGCAACATTAGAATGTACAAAGAATCACAATGTAGCCCCAAAATTGCCATCAAAGCTATTTCATGGGAAATCGTTATCAAGTTTAGTACAAATGTTTTGCAATAGTACTGACCGTCAGCCATCTTGTGTTGAGGTTGTCGACCTTCTTCTTGACGTTGCTGACCAGAGCTTTTGAGGCGCCCGGCGTCGTCATGATCCGGTTTCCCGTCTGGTTGATGGTGTTCACGTTGTCCTGTCTCGATCCAAGGTCATTCTCCTTGTCCTTTAAAATTAGAATAAGAAGATGGTAAATATTTAAAAATCATTCTTCAAGTTTAGCATAACAGGGAAAAAGGAAATGAGGAAAGAATGATTTGCTTCAAAAGAGAGTAAAATGTAGGGGGATATATATTCCTTCATTACAACAAACAGAAGTGCACTGGTAATGTATACAGAAGTCTTCTAGTCATCACATATTTACATTTGGTAACACATGCACTCATTACTACTTCCAGTACAAAATTGCCCCTAGAAAAGAGCTGTTTCTAAAGAGAAGACATTTTTTCATGCAGAACAAATATTACTGTCCATCTTTGAAAGCCCAAAGACACCTGTAACACATACCGGTACCTGAACTTCTATCAGGCATTCCACACCACAAGACTAGTGTCATCCACAGACATTAATAAAACCTCACCTTTATTTCTTGTATAATTGATACCTGCTTGTTAAGGATGCCCTCTGTCTGTCTGTGTCTTACCTTAACTTTCTCCAGAGCTTCCTCTAGCTGATCCTCGTCAGCTGGGCACACCTGCTTGTTAAGGATGCCCTCTGTCTGTCTGTGTCTTACCTTAACTTTCTCCAGAGCTTCCTCTAGCTGATCCTCGTCAGCTGGGCACACCTGCTTGTTACGGATGCCCTCTGTGTGTCTGTGTCTTACCTTAACTTTCTCCAGAGCTTCCTCTAGCTGATCCTCCTCAGTTGGGCACATCTGCTTGTTAAGGATGCCCTCTGTCTGTCTGTGTCTTACCTTTACTTTCTCCAGAGCTTCCTCTAGCTGATCCTCGTCAGCAGACACACCTGCTTGTTAAGGATGCCCTCTGTCTGTCTGTGTCTTACCTTAACTTTCTCCAGAGCTTCCTCTAGCTGATCCTCGTCAGCTGGGCACACCTGCTTGTTAAGGATGCCCTCTGTGTCCTCCAGCCAAAACAGCAGCTCGTCAATCTCTTCCTGGAACTCCTCTGTCTGCATGCTCGCCTCCTCCAACCTGGTCAGGAAAGTAATATCAAATGATTATTAGCTAAACACAAAATGATGCATGTTTGCCTCCTCAAATCTGGTCAGTATGTTACCAAGAAATGATTATCAACTAACCACAAAATGCTAAAAATTTACCTCCTCCCTCTAACCTCATCAATAAGTGATTAAGACCTGATTACTAACTAGATAAATGAGTGCTCGCACCCTCAAACCTGGTCTGGGAGTTAATGGGAACTAGTTACTAACTAACCACAAAATGATGAGATCAAAGGCATTTAAAACAGAGAGGTGCAAGGGGCCAGCTCCTTCCCAAGCAACTTGAATGAATGAATGAATGGTTTATTTGATCAATGTGATCAAACACAAAGTATGTATAGCAGCGACAGGGCAAATTGCATACTTTACTTAGGAAGGTAGGCAAGAACAGATGCAATGCAAAGATACTGTAAATGTAGAAACTTTCGCAGTGGTTTAATTTCGTGGTAGCGGGAAAAAGGACCGTTCGTGGTGGTTTTATGTTCATGGTAGCACCATGCACTGCCATGGAAAATGTTTGCAGTAGTTTTAAGTTCGCAGTGAATTGGCAACGAATTGACAAAACTGCGAACATAAAACCACAACAACAATTTCTGCATTGACAGTATCTAATAGTATTACACGCATGTACTAACCATCCTCCAAAAGCAATGGTCCAAGAAACCAAGTCAACCTAAACCCTATTGTTTTCCAATTACGACATCAGCTCTGTCCCCACCCTAGCGACTTGGCACAGGCATGAAGTCTATATCAAGGAATGAGCTATCACATCAGGCCTTCAGGGCATATTGATTCTCCAGTGTCACCGCCACTTACAGTGACAAATCGCCAAGGTGCATGCATAATTCACGTTTAGAGCAACTCACATGTAACCTAAGCGTGTTGGACACCCCAAATAAAACTACCTGTCACACTACAGCGGTGATTCCATCAAATAAACATGCAGGAATCAATATGCTGGAGTCCTGGGCACAAAAAAACCACGTAGGGATACAGCTCTTTGACAATGACAGGTAACGTCAACTCTCGTAATACCGCCGGGTGTCATAATACCGCCACATGAGAAAATATACATGAATCTGAAGTGATTAAAGAGATGTACCAACGCAGCATCTGTAATATGGTGAAGTCCTGGGCACAAAAATACCACATAGAGCTACTGTAACAGTTCTTTCACAAGGACTTGTAACATCAACTCGCATAATACCGCCGGGTGCCATAATACTACCACATGAGATACATGAATCTGAAGTGATTAAAGAGATGTACCAAAGCAGCATGAGTAATCCTGAGGTATATACACTTAAGATATTAAGACAATCTTGAGAAAGCCTCTATAACAATGTTTTTTTATGTGGCAGTATAATGGCACCCGGTGGAATTAAAAGAGTTAATGTTACACGTAGGTGGATATAAGCATCAGAGATTTTGATATTTGAATAACATAGAAAAAACAAATTGCATCTTCCTTATGCAATTCGATACATCATGTTATCAAAGAGAAATACATTAGAGTAATAGATAAAATATTCTAAGCTATATCTGCATGTTTGTACGTAAGAGAGAAGTTGAACCTGTACATACTACTGTACATTAATCATTGCAGAATGATATAGTAAGATATCACATTCTTATACAACTGTAATTATGCTTCTGCTTTATCAACTTGGTCTGTGCTTATTCTGTAAGAGCACAAATGTCATTTATTCATTCGTTAATTCGTTCATTCATTCATCCATCCATTTATAAATCCCTGCCTCCATCCATCGATTCCACCCTAGAATATGAACTGACAGATTGTGCCATCATAATTCCTCCTAATTACAATGTTCCCCGCCACTTTGGGTGCAGCCTTGATGCAATTATTCCTGCACCAGCCATAATAAAGGCGCAGGCTGTCACCACATGAAGATCCCCTGGGTCCCCTCGGAGAGGCTGGAGCTGTTACGCTAGTTTACATTCATCTGCGGGGTAGTCTACATGTTTATCCGTTGTTTTTAAAAACAAGGTTTCTAGGTATATCAAGTCGACAGATGGTGGATTCAAACTGCAATATTTGAAAATACTTCAATTTGATATATAAACAATATTTGAAAATATGACAGTATGATATAACAATGGATATAGGTTAACCCACAGATAAAGGTGAACTAGCCGCATAGTCGGCATATGACTGCCCTTCAGCATAACATACCAGCTAGTTATATAGATAGTTTTATTTTAAGTATACTTTTGTAAAAAAAACCTTTACCTACACATGTATAGCTTTCAGGCTTGTTCAAGAGAAAAGCTTAATCTGTTTCATTCTAAAGTGAAGTTTTTATCCTGCAATAAAAAAGCAAGGAACTAGCCATAAATGAATGTATATGCATGCTGACACTAATGATGTACTTTGATCCCCTTAGATAAAATGGTACAATTTAACATTTCATAACAACGGATCTACTCAATTGTAGAAATTGTAAACAGTAAATTTTCTTGCTCAGAGAAAAAAAGCACAGAAATCGGAGGTTAAACTCGGAAAGGATTAAGGCAGAATGTTGTGAAGCCCGTCATCCATCTCGGTTACAAGCAGGCCGTGGTAACGGCAGCAGGAGAATATTCCGCCCACCTTGCGGGCGAGAAGACGATACATATCACACGAGAGCGTCGACCTTGTATGAGCTTCATAGTTATCTGGGCACTGCACTCTGCATGAATAGAACGCTCCAGAGAAATGCTATGCTTTTTCTTCCCTTGGTTATACATTAAGTATGGGCCTCTTCCTTTGATAATACAAGTATGGGCCTCTACAGGTAGATTGTCTTCTCTGAAAACACACAGTTTTTACTATATGACACACAGTTACTGGACTAAATTATAATAGATTATGAGTGATTTGAGATTTTGTTTTGTTTTGTTTTACATTTTACCTATCCTTATTGAGGAATAATTCGTCAATTTCAGTTTATGCATTCAATTTACTTGGATGTTATGCAACTTAATTAATGTACCAATTTTCCCTAGTATGTTCTTAAGACACGCAAGGGAAGACACTGTGTCAACCTGCTCAGCCTGCTGAAAGCAGACCTAAAGCACAGAGGTCGAGCTTTTCCTACAATGGCAAAGAAACTCCAGGAGCTAAGGAAGCTTGCAGGATGCAAGGAACAATGGAAAAGGATGAAGAAAGACTGAATGCAGCTATAGGACTTTCCAGACTATAGATGCAGAACACAGTGACTGATGATGATGTTCTTAAGACCCATTTGGGAATAAACAAGGTCTATTACTGAATACAGGTGTCACAAAGATGATGTGAATGAATATGAATAATTCCAGCAAGTTCTTTACCCCACCATTGAATACAGCAAACTATTTCTGATCTGGTCACAACAATTGTATGGGAATGATGTCTTGTTAAAAACAACCATAACACCCGTAATAGACTGTCTAGTACTTGTTTACACCACAGTAATTCCTTTCAAAACAAAGGAGGAAATGTCCATATCCTTCACTGATTGCAGGTAGGCATTTTGTATTCTTGAAACAACATTAGCACAAGAAAATAATGCACTTTTTGTTATTATTGTTCTTGTTGTATTCAACACCAGCTGAAACAATTATAAGGTTGGTACACCTATAATTAGTATTTAAGTATTGGTGACACGCTTCAGTGATTCCTTTCAAAACAAAGAAGAAAATACCTGTGACATCTCATTAAATTCTGACAACTTACCACCAATGCAGGTAGCCATACTGACTGTCCATGTCTCTTCAATCAGAACTTCAGATAACACAATCTTTATCCCATAAGAAAGCGAAACCACAACAAGTCAGAGCACGACACAATGAAGCCATCTTGGTGGAACACTCGAGCCTTCGCTGCTTACGACCTTTGAACTGTTGCCTTCAGGAAAGTTGTCACTGCACAACCAGGCAACATACAGTAAAGAGGTCACATGACGACTACTGGCAGAGAATCCCCATAATTTTCATGCAAAGTAGGATGGAGAAATGGCTGAACGGATAGCCCGAGGGTACCTTCCCAGTATGAGGGAAAATGCCAGCAGTGACAGCGGCATAAAGGGATGTGATACTTTGATTGAACCATGGATGGATTTGTTTGCAAGCAGGTGGCTATTCAGGGTTTTCTGTTTCTTAGGCCACATCAATTCAATCTCTTGGTTCTCAGAGGTTTAAACATTTTTTTGTAAAAATCCTCAACTGGAAAAACATAATGAAAATGAAGCCAAAGGACCAGGTATATATATATGTATCCTGTTGCACTCAGTTTTATGAAGTGAATACAGTGCTGTCAAATTCAAGTTTCTCTCCCTATCCTGTAGTGTTATGATGTTTGCTTGTTATATATTTATCACTTTTAAAAATCGTAGAACCAAGACATCAAATTCTTATGGCCTTTAATATCTTGCAAAAGGCTGGGTATAATAAACAACAATTATCACTGATGCACTTAATTAGTTTGATACTCTCCAGGCTACAGTACATCTTGCA
The DNA here is from genome assembly GCF_000003815.2 of Branchiostoma floridae. Lineage (NCBI taxonomy): Eukaryota > Metazoa > Chordata > Leptocardii > Amphioxiformes > Branchiostomatidae > Branchiostoma > Branchiostoma floridae. Next base: position 24,826,570 of record NC_049987.1, on the reverse strand, counting down.
ATTTTTCTTTCAACAATAAATGTCGACAAAGATTACACAAAATGTTGGCCATGACAAAATGTTCACCCAAAAATTCAAGGCTAGCACAAACAACCATTCACACACATTTTTATGTCACTACATTTAAGATTCACGCCTTCCAAAAGTAATTTATGACTGTTAGCACCAGTGTTCCTATAGCCAATTACCCTACATATTGATAAATAGTGAATTAGATCCTTCTAAGGATAATTCTATATACACGAATGCAGACATCGTAAATCTAAACTAGTAAATGTCAGCACTTAATGTTAACAAATGCATGTTACGCCTGCAAAGGGGAGCAACCAAAATGTCATCCTGTACTTGTGTACACATTTTTAATCTCAAGAGAACACGTTCATAACATAGCTAGAGGTCCTTCATATTCATGTCAGTCAAGTACACTTGGAAGGAATCATGGTTCAAAACTTGCTCACTTCTCAGAATAATGATTGACAACATGTATTCATTTTGAGAAATTCACTGTGGTTTCATTTTCGCAGTTTTTGCAGTGACGTATTCCATTTGTTCATTCAGGACAATGAAAATTAATAACTGTATTACATGTACATACATACATCATCATCATCATCGGTCGACGTGATCACACATGTTCGCACATGTTAACACACGACGGGGTGATACCGCCCCTTACGGGGTGACATACCCTTTCGCTGGCTAATTACAAGACGGGGATGCGCCAGGTCTCCCGTCCTACATACATACATACATACTTTGGCTTCTTGAGTAAACATCTTGTAGTTATGCCACAGGACCCTGTGACAAATAAAAAAGGTAAAACACTGCAAAAAGCTCCTTTCCCCTTTAACTCCAAATTAAGTCCCTTTGAAAATAAAAGAAATTACAGTAAGTTAATTTCCCACATGGCAATGACACTATCTCCTTGAGTAAGAAGCGACATAATTTGTGCTTCAAATGCAAGAATTTCAATTAGTATATCGCTTACTTAATATGGCATTACGAATCCCTTGGGGGTTTGGCGTATTCAGTCTCTTTTGGAGGAAATAATTGAGGTGAAAAGCTGACCACAAATCCGCAGACAGAAAGACTCCAGAAAATAAAGAGCTCTATACGAACTTGACCTCTGTATCTGCAACCTCATGTCTGCTTCTTTTTACATTCCTTTAAAAACATTGGATATCCAGCAACCTATGGCAATTTTTAAAAAAACAAGGTAGCAAATATATACAATGTAATTACAGAGTCCTAAAACGTGGCTTTAAATGTAGTCTTTGTCTTTTATGTATTCTGTACAAATCTTCACAAGACTTTTTAATAATGTCCAAATTTCAACATAATTTGCATAGTTTATAAAGAAAGTCAACAATAGCTTCCTGAAAGCTGTTTTCAATACAAGCGATTTCGAAAGTGGAGATAATGAATTCACACATGTTATGCTAATCAGAGATTTCTTTGCATATCATTTGCATTGTAATGAGATAAAATTAGTTGGTGAAGGTACATGCAAGGAGGTTCCTCCTTGGTACATGTATGTACTATGAGGTAGTTGTATACTACAAATTTTTGTCAGACTTTACACAATGACAGCAATCCAGCAAGCCCTGCCAATTCCAAGAAAGGTTAATGTCGCAAATTAACCTTGCTCTGAGATAAGTAGTATAACCTTATCCTTGCCTCTTTATATATATATATTCGCAACAGATTCTCATCAGACTTTCATAACTGGCAGCGACCCAGCGAACCGTGCCGATTCTAAATCCCGCCACGTTCTCCGAGGGTAACAAGGTCAACTTGGTGTCAAATTACCATCAGACGCATGACCTTTATCTGCCTGGGTCGGGGATGCCCCCCTTTAATTCCCTAATCCAGCCATCTGTAATCCCCCGGGACGCCCTCGAATGTAATTGCAGCGGCGCGTTAACCCCCCCCTTTCAGCGGGGAGCCAAGTTTGGGGCCGAAAGGCCACCGGAGGGAGGTTTAATCGGATTCTGGTGGGCCGTCGCCGTGCGGAGGTCGCTAATGTGTCGTTTCCACCTGCGAATGTCGTGTTTTAGTTATTCGGATATGTAAAAACATCGCTGGGATGATAAGATGCGCAGGACAAATTTGAAAGTCAGACCATTGTAAATATCAAATAGTGACATAGTTCAGAAACCAAATACTGTATCACTGTCACACTTTCTGTTTTAGTTATCGAGATATGTGAATGTGTCGTTTCCACCTGCGAATGTCGTGTTGTCATTATCCAGATATGTAAAAACATTGCAGGGGCGATAAGATGGATTCAGGACAAATTTGAAAGTCAGACCATAGACAGATCTCCAGTGAATATCTAATAGTGACATAGTTCAGAAACCAAATATCATTGTCACAGTAAGTTATCGAGATATGTGAAATACATATTGCAGAGGTGATAAAATGCACTCAGGACAAATTTGAAAGTCCGACCATAGACCGATCTGTAGCAAATATCAAATACTGACATAGTTCAGAAACCAAATATTACTGTCACACTTTCTGTTTTAGTTATCGAGATATGTGAATACATTGTAGGGGCGATAAGATGGACTCAGGACAAATTTTACAGTCCGACCATAGACAGATCTGCAGTGAATATCAAACACTGACATAGTTCAGAAACCGAATATTACTGTCATACTTCTTCCCTTAGTTATCAAGATATAATAAAACATTGTAGTGGCGATAAGATGGGCAGAACACATTTGAAAGTCCGACCATACATGTAGATACAGATCAGTAGTAAATATCTCATAGTGACATAGGTCAGAAACCAAATATCATTGTTACAGTTTCTGTTTTAGTTATCGAGATATGTGAATACATTGCAGGGGCGATAATATGGATTCAGGACAAATTTGAAAGTCCGACCATAGACAGATCTGCAGTGAATATCTAATAGTGACATAGTTCAGAAACCAAATATCATTGTCACAGTTTCTGTTTTAGTTATCGAGATATATGAAAACATTGCAGAGGCGATAATATGGATTCAGGACAAATTTGAAAGTCCGACCATAGACAGATCTGTAGTAAATATCTCATAGTGACATAGTTCAGAAACCAAATATTACTGTCACACTTTCTGTTTTAGTTATCGAGATATGTGAATACATTGCAGGGGCGATAAGATGGACAGGACAAATTTGAATGTCCGACCATACCATAGAAAATATCTCATAGTGACATAGGTCACAAACCAAATGTTACTGTCATACTTCTTGTCTTCCTTATCAGAATATGCAATAAAACACTGCAGGAATGATAAAGATGGCCAGAAGAAATTTGAAAATCAGGCCATAGACTGATCTATACTCAACATCTCACACAAGTAGGTTACAGAAGATCTGAGAGAACTCAGTTTACAGTAGATATGACTGTTATGAGACCAAATATTACACATTTCTTGTTATAGTTATCAAAATATGTAAAGCATTGCTGGGGAGATAAGATGGACAGGACAAATTTGAAAGTCTGACCGTAATGTTCAGAGATGAACATTACAGTCACCCTTCCTGTTTTAGTCATCAAGATATTTAAAAACACTGCAAGTATGATATGATGGCCAAGACAAATTTGAAAGTCTGACCCTAGTAATAGGATAAGAAGCTATATGATACAAATATGATACAACAAGAGGATCCTTCCCTTCCTTACAAAAGAGCACCACTCTACTATACACATCATTTGTGTTTCCTCATCAAACAGACACACCTCTACAACCAGGTAAAGCTCAAGACAAAATAGGATATGAAGCTTAAGAGATGACACAAGAAGAAGATCCTTCTCAAACTTAAAGCAGAAGAATATTACACTGAAAAACATTACTACTTTCTCTCACATCATTTGTTCCGTCATCAAACAGATACACCTCTACAACCAGGTAAAACCAGATATCATGTATTACAAGACAAACTAAGATAATGATGAAGCTAAAGAGGATCCTTTTCTACCTTAAAGGAGAAGAACATTACACCGAAAAACATTACTACTTTCTCTCATCATTTGTTCCATCATCAAACAGATACACCTCTCCACCCAGGTAAATCCCCCACCCCAGCTCCCCCATCCCTCCATGTCACCAGGTTTGACATGAGTAATGTGTGGAACAAAGGGAACGTATCTAGACGGATGATGTACATGTGCTGTGATCTTCACACGCCACTGCACCTACTGCATTCCACTCCCACGTCTCCCCTACATCACACCTCCCTCCTGTCAAAAGATGCTGATGCCAGCATTGGACTTCTCACACCTCAATGCTCCAAATACCCACTTGAAAATGCAACATTTTGCTTGGCACTGCTTCCTGTGTTGAAATGCCAATTAGCGATTAAAAACAAAATACGAAGAAAGAAGAAATCCCTTACTGTACATCACAATTCTCTCCTGTCAAAAGATGCTGAGCCAAGCAGTGGAGTTACATCACATCTTGCAGCTTCCATATCTTAAGACATCGTAACCGACTGCCTTCAGGTTTGATGTGCCAATAAGAGACTGAGACAAAGACACCAAGAAAGAAGAAATCAGAATATCCTCCTGAAAATGTTGAGTCTGACAATGCCAGATAATAAATACGAGCAGTGGAGTTACATCATGTGTCAGTGCTCGAAATACCCACTTACAAATGCAAACACAACCACATTTTGCTTGGCATAACCTTAATTTTTAACCAAGGTAGTGCAGTGCACTCCACTCCCACGTCTCCCCTACATCACATTTCCCTCCTGTCAAAAGATGCTGAGCCAAGCAGTGGGCTTATCACAACTCAGTGCTCGAAATACCCACTTGAAAATGCAACCACATTTTGCTTGGCAAAATTTGCTTCCTGTTTGAAATGCCAAATAGAGATAAAGACAAAATACGAAGAAAGAAGAAATCCCTTATATCACACTTCATTCTCTCCTGTCAAAAGATGCTGATGCAAGCAGTGGAGTTACATTGCATCTCGCAGCTTCCATACATTGTACAAGACTTCAAACTTCCTACAGGTTTGATGTGCCGATTAGAGATTGAGACAAAAACATCAAGAAAGAAGAAATCAGAATTTACATCACACTTCTCTCCTGTCAAAAGATGTTGAGCCAAGCAGTCTAGTTACATCACAATTCTCTCAGCTTCCATACATTGTACAAGTCTTCAAACTTCCTTCAGGTTTGATGTGCCGATTAGAGATTGATTGAGACAAGAGTGCCAAGTACAGCTAGAAGAAATCAGCATTCCTTCTTCAAGAATGTCAAGACTGATGGTATCAACAATAGATAAATATTGTAAGAAGTGGAGTTTCATCATACCTCACAGCTTCCAAATAAGACACCCATCTAAAGCTCAATTCACAAGTCAAAATACAGGAGAAACACACCCAGCAGAACAGGAGATATACCCTGTGTGTATCCTCCACTTTTCACTACTCAGGAGGTTACCAATAATTATTTTGGAGGATAAAGATCCAATAGTTTACCTTATTGCAAATTAGAGACTGTGACTCACTCACTGCCTTGAGGTTTGAAGTACCAATAAATAGAGATTCAGACAAAACCACCAAGAAAGAAGAAATCAGAATATCCTCCTGAAGAATGTTGAGGCTGAAACTAGCAGTCACAGATGATAAATACATCACATCTCCCAGCTTCCTTACAAGACTTCCCACTGCCTTCAAGTTTTAAGTGTCAATCAGAGATTGGGACAAACACACCAAGAATGAGGAAATCAGAATATCCTCCTGAAGAATGTTGAGGCTGAAACTAGCAGTGACAGATGATAAATATAAGCAGTGGCATTACATCATATCTCCCAGCTTCCATATGGGACTTCACTCTGTGTTAAGGTTTGCTGTGCCAATTGGAGATTCAGACAAAACCACCAAGAATGAAGACATCAGAACATCCTCCTTTAGAATGTCGAGGCTGACGCTACCAAAGCAATGACAGATAATGAATACAAACATTGAAACTATGTCTTGAAGCGCCATACAACACTAGAGCTTGAGACAAAAGTGCACAATGCAGCTTGAATGAGATATCAAAACCAGAAGTTTGGCGAAGGTAATTTATCAGAATTAGTATTGACTCCTTTTGCTAGTTAATTCTAGTGACCCAGAAGAAGAGTGATGGATGTGAGATTGTGACTCAAAATCATTTAAGTTGTAGAGATCGAATTGTCTTCGATAGAAGAATGTTTACCTGGATGTCTAACCTTCATTGACAAATCGGAATTCCCTCCTCAAGTAGATCTTGGCTGACATCTCGGCAATGGGAGACGATGATCACAAGTTACATCCCTTCTTCAATCAGACTTGTACTGCCAGCATTGCTTGGGGGTTGAGACACACAAAAGCATCGAGAATGCAAAATGTAGACAAGATTCATCCAGTCAACTGCTCCTGGTCAGTCAATGTGGTATCCTTACAGTTGAAATCCCGTAGTTTTGATGACCTCCATGTAAAATGTAAGAAACGGGTACCGCTGATATTTTAAAGCAGTTGGTTTACGGCTGTCCCTTGATCCACCTGCACAGTTCAAACCAAGGTTAATCCCCGTCCATCACAAGTTGAATATCCGATTGTTTCAGGCATCGTTGATCCTCCCGTTACACGATCCCAGGGACCGAGTGGTAACGCGTGCCAACGTGGAACTCCTTTCCTCGTCACTGCGGGGCATTAACGCGAAAGGTCAAGTCGCGACACAACCTCCGCATGTTTCTGCACCAGCTGCCGTTTGGTATTGATCCACCGTTCACAGCCAGAAACCAGACGTCCACATCGCAATCCGTCTCCTGCCTTCTGCTCAGCAAACCTCAGCGAACGCGCCTCCGTCTCTCTCTCTCATCTGAGATTCTACCAATCCGAGACGGCTCCGGGAGTCCCGGTCCCGTGTCGATACAGATTTGACGAATGTCGCCACGGCGGAGGGATTAAACCGGCGTGCGCTCCTCCCGGTGGTTGGAATAATTGCTCTAACCCTGTTACCGGCACGACGCGGCTCCCGTTAATGCCAGGAGGTTAGGGGGGGTAATTGAACTAACCAAGCTTGCTGGTGACATTACTTGTGTACTTTCTCAGGGCAGTTGCTTTGGAGGACACATGAAATGGGTCGATGGATCATGCAAATGGGTGACTGACGACGTCTCCAAATCAGCACCTTCCCTATTCACCATCCCTCAGAATGATACTAACAAATCTGGGTTGAGAGATTCCTGCTGTATGCCTGTTGTTGACGTCAAGCATATGGGGTGGCAAAGCAGGGATTGAAACTCATTTGGGGGAATACCTGGTGCAATCTTGAACCTAATCTGAGAACGTAGGAGCACAGAAAAATATAGGCGCACTAACTAAAATACTGTGATAGTAGAATGTTATCAAAACATAATAATTATTACAAATCCTCTTCGAAGCTTACATTTGAAATTCTATGGCTTCAATATTGTAAACAAGTAATGGTTTCCTTATTTTTTCTGACACTCACATGTCAAGAACTTGATCTAAACTGAACAGTGTACAAGAGTACAGACACAAATATCTAGGTACACCTGTGAAACAAATATCTAGGTACACCTGTGCACCCACAATCAACAATCAGATGCACAGCTGAAACATTGGGTGCCAACCCAGGTGCATAACCCACTGGTGTTTCCAGCCCGACAGCCGTGATGCCCGATCGATGAAGTGGTGCTTCCAAACGCCAAGTGTGGATATTGAGGAATTTCCCTCCATTTGTCTCTATCAATAAGCGCAGCGGGACCACAGCGTGCATGCGAGAGGGAATGGCCATGCAGGGAGACTGGGAAGTATGGAAAGAGAGAATTCAAAGCAATCTCAAACCAGTTTAGCTCACTGGAGAGCTATTCTTTCACTGGTTGTGACAGAGGAGACAGACTCTATGTATGTACAGCAACTGTTTTATTGTAACTGGGAAATTCCCTGAGCTCCTTTTTGTCACAATGAACAGTAGACCATGGCTTTATGTCCAATTTTAAGGACAGTGGCCCTTTCCAGCAGCGTGTAGCTGGGTGAGCGACAGTGAGGCTTTTGTTAAAAAGCAGGACTGCTCATCAGTGGGCTATATTAACACTGTTAACTTCACATAACCCACTCATCATAGAAAAAGTGGGGTACTTCGTCTTCCACTGCTTCCACAAAAGAAGTCAAACCCCAAATGCGTAGATTGTAGCTTTCAGCAGTCCATATCATTGATAGAATAGTCACTTGTTTACACTTGTCACCATTGTTATCTATACCAAATTACTTTACTTTATGTATCTTTACTATATTTTCTGTATGTTTCAAGTTGCAATTAGCCCTCGGGCAAGAACTTGCAAATAAACTTAAAAACTTAATGCCCAATACCTTGAGACTACAGACTCCTGTACCACGGTAGGCAGGAGACGTCATGGTAACATAGGCAGACTGGAAAGAGCAAGACAACGATTCTTGCTCAAATTTCCTACGCAAATTGCTCTAGATGGCGGATTTTGCTGTAAAAATTCGCGCACACGATGCCAATGAAGACAAATGAAGGAGACACAGTTTTGGCAATAAAAATCATATTTGCTTTCACCATGGCCTGTTTTATGAATAGATAATGCCTTTGACAATTCAAAATGTGTCAAAACAGTGCGACAAAGTCTTTTTATTTTATGACAATTTCTAGGCTGCCAATTATTTGAACTATGCAGGGATGTGACACACCAATGTCAAATGTTATGATGATTAGTGGGCTTCAAATAGCTCAAATTAGGGCAATCAAAAACCCCTACCTCTCACAATTTGACAGATTCATTGGAAACAGTGCAACAAGCTACAAAGTTTCTTTCCTCTATGATTTCTAGTCTCTGACATTCATTCGAACTATGCGATTCAAAACCCCTCCAACAATTAAAAGCATGGAAAGCAACAGGACAGAGTCTGCAAAAATGACGATTTCTGGTCTGACAATTATTAGAACCAAGCAGGGATGTGGACCAACAAATTCACATGCTACAATGATATGTGAACTTCAAATTACCCAAATTATGGCAATCCCCCCTCCCCACCAATTTAAAATACGCGTCTCTGGCGGTGCGACATTTCATATGCTACAGCGATTTGCATGCTTCAAATTACTCAATTCGGGGCAATTCCTCGACCCCACCCCACCCCAATCCAACCCTCCCCACCCTATGGTACGACTCAAACTGCAACGGAAAGAGGCTTCTAACCACTGCAGCGAAGTCTAATCCTCTTCACCGATTTCTAGTCTCTGACAATCATTTGAACCACGCAAGAATGCAGAGCAACAAATTTATATCCTACAGCAATTTGTGAACTGCAAATTACTTATTATGTCAATTCCACTCCCCCCCCCCCAACAATTTTTAATACACGTCTCTGACAATAAAGAATGGATGCGGAGCAACGAATTCATATGCTACGACGATTTGTGAGCCTCAAATCACTCAAACCCAGGCAACTCCCAAATCCATCAACACTCCCCACCCTGTGCCACGAAAAGAGGTCATGATGTGGCCGTTATAACTCGGCCATTCATAATGCGGGATGGATGGGTGCACTGGGCAGGCTTTACGGCTGTGACTTGTAAAACATACCGTAACGGCAGTACAATATTCGCCCGTTATAACGTATACTGACATGTTGTCATTCTTCCCCCGT
>NC_049987.1:24788368-24816803 GCF_000003815.2 Branchiostoma floridae | reverse complement strand
GAAAAGAATTCCATTAAAAAAAACAATGAAAGGATCATTCGAGTTTTGGGCAAGTAGAACGTTGGTTCGGGCAAGCAAATTTTTAATGTACTTGCCCAAAACTTTGGCGAAAGGACAAGTGAATTTTAGAAAACTTGTCCAACCCTGACTAGGCCAAAATGCGGGATGGATGGGCTCACTGGGCAGACTTAATGACTGTGACTTGTAAAACATACCACAATGCCATTGCTACCACTAGGCTGGAATAGTGATAAGCTGGAGCCTGACATTTAACGACGATTGCTCTACTACAAAAAAAAAAAATAGAAAGCAGGATTGTCGCCAGGACCCATTCCTAAATCACAATAGGAAATTCGCTCAGGTACAGGAAAAAAAATTGGTCCAAAATATCTGATTTTGAAGACATGAAATTGATGACAGTGTATTTTTTTCTGAGCTTAAAATGACAGATTGAACAACATAAATTTACAATGTTACCTCCTTAAAATCACAAAATCGGTCCAAAATATCTGATTTTGAAGACATACAAAATTGATGACAGCGTATTTTTTTCTGAGCTTAAATGACAGATATAACAACAAAAATTTACAATGTTACATCCCTAAAATCACAAAATCGGTCCAAAATATCTGATTTTGAAGACATACAAAATTGATGACAGTGTATTTCTTTTTCTGAGCTTAAAATGACAGATTGAACAACATAAATTTACAATGTTAGCGTGCGTGGAACAGAAAAGAATTTCAAGCTGGAGACAGCTGGAAACTTTAAGTGAATTATCTCATAAGTCCTCTTAACTTTTGTTAACAACTGTGATTGCATGAATCGTATTTGATGGATAGTATCATTATCCCTATTATGATACAAGATACTGAGATCATTGAAATCAGATACACATGTACGTCAGCAACTTTTACCTTTATTGGCAATAAAAAGAAAATATCAGGGAAATCTAACACACCCAAACAATGACTGTGTAGATCATTGCAATGATGCAAACTGACTCATTTAAGTCATCAACAAACATTGATTTTTTTCTGCTACAAGAAACCAGTAGTTACATATCTGTCTCTCATTAAATTGTCAATTGGAAAACAAGATATCAAAAAATCTAGATTATGCTGTGGTACTATAACAAGCAGCTAGGAGGCCCAAAATGTAACCATTTTATGTATCCATAAAGACCTAGCCATATACCAAGTATCAAGACAATGCAGCAAGGATTCTTGAAAACTGACGAAAATGTAACCTTTTTGTTTTACTTATTTATGTTCTCAAAAATATCATGTCAGGTCCTGCATAGACATTTCAATTCAACTGAGCCTCGTTATTTATAATTAAGTCGTCAACCTTCTGTGAATGATATAAATGATACAAGTCGGCCACACAGTAAGGAGGATTATTCCAACTAATTATGTGTACCCTATCTCAAAATCATGTCACGTTCTACAAAGACATTTCAATTCAAGTGCGCCTTGTTATTCGGAAACAAGAGTCATCAATCTTCCGGCAGGTGAATGAAATATGCAGAGATGGTAAACATTATTTGATTGGATGCTAATTGATGACATTAGGGAAGTGTGGCGAGGAATGTTGACTTTTGGTGCTTACATGTTACATTCCATAAACACAATCTGAGCTGCATTTAGGATGTAAGACACATCTTTCACACATGAAATTGGGTCATATCAGCTTAGAGGGTAGATTCCCAGACTCCACCTATTTATAGCACTGGAAATTTATATTCTGTATGAGCTTTTCCCCGACTACTACTTACCCACATGCAATACTACATTTGCACCATTATCAGTCTTCTGGCGGGTGAATGAAATATGCAGAGACAGTAAACATTATTTGATTGGATGCTAATTGCTGACGAGGGAAGTGTGGCGAAGAATGTTCCATCAAGCTGCTGACTTTTGGTGCTTACGTGTAACATTCAATAAACACAATCTGCACTGCATTTAGGACGTAAGACACATCTTTCACACATAATATTGGGTCATATCAGCTTAGAGGGTAGATTCCCAGACTCTACACCTATCTATAGCACTGGAAATTTATATTCTGCATGAGTTTTGACAAAACAAACCAACTTCTACTTACCCACATGCAATACTACATTTGCACCATTACCAAGAAGAAAAAGCTAAACTTATATGCTAGACTACAATACTCATGCCAACATGTGTACATCTTGTGTTCGTTGTAAACTGTGCTTACCCTTTTGGAAAAAATGGACAATTGATTCATCTTTTATGCTATAGTGAAATGTCAGCATCGCTCCAACATATTTTCTTTTACCCTACATTTGCACTTGATGATAAATCCTTTCTGTTCATTACTAACACAGGTATCTGTACAAAAGATTACAACAGGAAGTTCTGCTGCAATACCAAGGTCACACACCAGGGGGCCCAAAATCTAACTTGACCTTTGTCTTCCAAACACCTTCCTACATACCGAATATTATTACAGTCCATCAAGAAGTTCTTAAGTTATGCTGACCACAAATATTCGGAAACACAGACACAGACACACCAAAAAAAAACCCTCCATTTCTCCTTGAGGTAACAAAGTTGGCCTAGAAAAACGAATCTGTGAGACATACAAGTTTCCTGACACCTCAACCAATCATAGCTCCACAGCCAGGGGACCGGGTCAGACCCCCTCAGGACACCTATTAATTTTCCAATTATTAAAGAGAGAGACAGAGAGATTGGCTATTGTACGATGACTGACTCGGTGGCAGGTTTGGCCCCGCTCCAGGCAATAGCTACCGACCGTTATCAAGGAATAATGTGACAACTATAGGAGGGAACTGTGGAGGCAGTGCAGATTGTTGGTAATTTGTCTGGCTCTGATTATATGATATAGTAGTCCTAGGGCTGTTATGGCCCAGTTTCTTTGGTGTTCATTTGTTCGTTCAGACGCTTGTAGTGCCTAGTGGCACAAAGGGCAGCAAGAAATCAAAAGAGCTACCACACCATCAATCTAAATACTAGTCAAACTTGGGAGTGACCTCAAATATCTTAACTGTTTAGACCTCTGCGATACAATAAATCTCAAAATTATCCTTCGTTGTAGTATAAAATCACATACGTGAAAAACAATGTGGCACAAATAAACGTGTCTTCATTCCACATTCTACAGTGAGAAAACACTACTTAAGGCTGACCTTACCTGGAAAAGTGACATTATTTTATCTTTTTCAGTGAAACACAGAGAAAATGTCCTACCCAAACTTTTAGAGTAATTATTGCTAGAAGGCAGAACTTAGAAATCTGCTTCCAAAACACAAAATTAGGCCCCTGCAAAAATAAACAAATCTACGGTAATAATAAAACCATTTTCCACTGACCTTTCTTTCCTGTCGTTGACCTCTGCGCACAGCACCCTCCACCTTCTGTTCAGCCCGTCTAGCTTTTCCCTCAGAAGGGTTGCGTCGATGGACGTGCACTGCTCAACGATCTCCTGCCCGTTTGCGTTCAGTCCCTCCACTTGCTTTCTGTGCTTCTCAATCCCGTCTTGCAATTTCTATGGAAAATAAGACAAAACGAAAACATCTTGAGGGTGGTAGAAGTACATGTGCACTTATTACAGAGATAACGCATTAAGCTAAAATCCATTGCTTCCTGTGCTTCTCAATCCCGTCTTGCAATTTCTATGCAAAGTAAGAGACAGCAAAAATGAACATCTTCAACCGAGAACACAAAAGTAACTCCCAGCTAAACTAAACACATCTATACGGAATGAAGACGTTTGCGTTCAGTCCCTCCACTTCCTTCCTGTGCTTCTCAATCCCGTCTTGCAATTTCTATGCGACATAAGAGACAGCGAGAACATCAGTTTTACTATGACACATTGCTCCGACCCAGAACTTCAAAATATGCTTTCCCCAGCTAACACAAAGTCCACGAAAAAAATCAATCTATGGTAAGAAAACCACTGCTCCAATTGTTTCCTGTGGCTGTTGATCCCGTCTTGCAATTTCTATGCAAAGTAAGAGACGGCAAAAATAAATATCTTGAGAAGGGCTGGCAGAAGAAGTACATGTGCAGTAATTACAGAGATAACGCATTAAGCCTGGAGGTGTGCCCCGCTGTTCCTAATATGTCGAGTGAAAGTGTTCTTATCGCTGGAGGTTAATTACTACAAGAAGGCCCCCCTAATGAAGTGCCTGGAGAACACGCATGCTCCTAAATTACAAGGCAGGCGACATTTTGTGCAGCGACATTTTCGGGCTTGCATCTTGAATAATTGCACATCTCTGTGTCGCCAACCAACTCTACCGTCACCGGCGCTAATGTCACCGGGGGAAAAAGTCAGCAAATCAGATTAACTAAAGCATGAGTGGGGGGTTAAATGGCAGAGAGCCAAATTTAAGACGAGGATATGCTTGGGTGCTCCAGCGTATTGATCCACCACTTATCACAGCTAGGCTTCCAGCACCATGGACAGGACCAGCAGCCCAATACCTAACACAAGCCCAGTAGAACCCTGTGATTACCTTGCCACAATGTCAGCCTTCCGCGATGTTAACAAGTGCGTCCGTGATGTCTGGAACACCCCCTCACATGGATAGCCAATAACACTCCTCAATTGTCTTTCACATCAGAGTAAGAGCAACGACTGCAAACCCACGAGTACCACTCCTGAATTGTCTTTCACGTCAGAGTTAGAGAGCAATGGCTGAAAACCCATGCACCAATACCACTCCTCATTCACTGAAGCACTGAAAAAGCAACGCGGCAAAATACGTTTGCGTGTTGGCTCAAATACAGTTCCACCAAACAGGACTACGCGGCTCCAGTGTCTTTTCTGAAGATGTAGAAGTGTGAACGGTTGGCTTGAGGTTGTCCTTTCTCACGTATATTACCGATACCATTCCTCAATCGTCTTTCACATCAGAGTAACGGCTGAAAACCCGCGCAACTTTTCCTTAAAAACACGTACCGTCCCTTAAAACTTCCCGGCAGTTAAATATCCCTCGAGCCTGGAACCGATGTTAACACAAACTTATTCCGATCCAGCCTTCTTCCCGAGGTAGCAGGCAGTGACTCCATCCACCCATTTTCTGGTCGCTGCCCCAAAGCACATTGGTATTCCAGTGAGGTTCACTCTCTTATACCTCCAGAATTACTTTGTCCTTGGGACAAGTATCACTTGAGGACTATTATAGGCTCCCAGATTCGGTATTTGCACCTTTAGGTGCTGCATCCAAGCTCCTGTTTCGGAGTGTGAAGTACGGCACTGTGAGAATCAACACAGCAGAACGTGCTGCATGATGCAGAGCGCATCACCACGCAACAGCGACAACTCACGAATGCTTGACGCGCTCAGTCAAGGTTGATGCATGTGCCAGATGACGTCGTAGCAGATGACTGGCAACTAATTTTCCAGTACCAAGGCCAGTGCCGTATGCGCAACATCACATCACACCTCCGTAACACAGCCTCCCAGCCATCCTTCAAGCAGAAAACACAGCAGGAAACAGTTGTCTGAGTCGATCCCTTCCTTGGCAGTGCTATACTCTCTTCCAGAACGTAACAACAGTCAAAGCTGCATACTCAATAGCAATAGATCAATCGAGCCACGATTTCCCCATCCCTGGTTTGCCATTGCCTTCATTGTGACCATTCTGAAGAAAAACACATCAAGAAACAGTTTTGAGCCGATCCTTTCCTTGGCAATGCCGTCCTCTCTTCCACAGCCTTGCAATGTAATGACAGTCAAAGCTGCATACTCAATAACAACAGGTCAATCCAGACCTGGTTTTCCAATGGCTTCATTCTAGCCTATTCTGGAGGCTACAAAAGGAGTGGGCACCGGATCATCCCACCGGTACAGCAATCAGGGTCTACTGAATAATTCTACTCCCGGTAAGAAAGCGTCTAATTTAGGCCTCGGTCTGCAATCTTCGGGGAGCCATCACTTGGAGCCATCGCGCTGACCCTTGCATCGAAAGTCACTTGGTCGAAGCCCGTCGGTCGGCTGGCACGTGCATGGGCGGGCTAAAAGCTAATCAGTTCCCCACGGCGCACACACCCTGCAACTACAGACCGTTCCAAGTTCATATGAATAAAAGAAGGATCACACGTACAGCTTTTAACTCTTAATTTACAGTCTGCAGTATCGTGCTAAGAGGTGGCCCTACCTCTGGAATCCTGAACATCCCTCTTCCGGGATTACCGCAGCGTAAAGCTTTCCTTTTGCATTCCGTTTGCAAGCGCGGATTACCCACGCCGTGGAAGCCTACCCTCCCGGGGCGAGACACTGAATCCAATTCAATTACACTCTAACAAAGGCTGCTCAACAGAAGCTACAATTTTCGCACCATCGGTAGAAGGTACGGAAGCGTGGAGAATTGGAAACAAATCTCCGACTGTAAAGCTTGATAACGTAATCCGACACAATCAGTGAAACCCTTCTCAGGTGGCACAATCAATAAAGCGCTCCCGGTGTATGAGCAATTGATCTCGGCCTTGTTTTGGTGCCTTTGTTGTGTTGTGTTGTATTTTACCCTGGGGAGACGGCATGCTGCGAGAAAGATTCTTCGGCAATTCACTTGAAGGGCATTGAAGTCAAGGTCAATATAACATCTTAATGACAAATAAATTTGATAATGCTACCTCACACCAAAATTTGCTCGTTCAGTGTCAAATAGGGCAGCAAGTTCATTAACGCAACATTTTTACAGAGAGGGGTTGCTAGCCTTTCGAATGTAACGTGCTTGAGGCTAATGTGCTGAAGTATAGGGCTCCAAGTTTGCATCCCTTCGAACAGGTGCAGCCCCAACTGAGATGCCCTACCCAGGATTGAATAATGAATGAATGAAGACCTTTACTGTACAGCTTTGCCCAACCGAGCTAAGTACAGGTCACAACAAGTCAAGATATATACATAGAAAAGTATCACAAATCTAGTCTAACACAAAAGTTCGGCTTCTTCTTGCTTCTTGGTAATGGTGAAAATGTAGGACTGTATGGGTTTAGCTATTGTCGATTTGTAAAAATGCATGAGAAATATAAACTTGTCAGTGCTACTCATGTGTCTAAAATGAAGGAATCTACTTTCTATATAACTAAATAGAGTATTTCTATCATTGACATACATATTGCAATCAACAGTACAGTGCATCTTTTACCATGTTTGAGGTACAGAATTGGCAGACTCTTTGTAATAATACTCTCCCAGTTATGAACTTAATCACAATCACCAGCTGAATTGTGAGGCTGGTACAAGTTAAGCTACAGACATAAAAAAAATAAAGCCATCAAATCAGACCAAATTGTGTCCAATATGAGCAGACTCCAGGAAGAACAGTGTTATATTCATGTAACACTAAATTAAATAGAGCTCTGAATGACACAAACAAACTTCGACGGCTCATTTGCAGGCTGAAATTCTTCCCAACGATCCTGTATTCAACTTATTGGAACCAGGAACTTAACTGTGAGGCTGCTACCAGTTGAGCTACAGATTAAAAAAAATTAAAGCCATCGACTCAGATCAAGTTGTATCCTATATGAGCTGACTCCAGGAAGAGATAGTGTTATATTCCTGTAACACTAATGAAGATCTAAATAAAACAAACTTCGACAGTTCATTTTCAGATCAGTATTCTTCCCAACGATCCTGCATTCATGGGAGAATGTAGTCGAGGATGCAGTCCAAACTTTCGCCCTGGATCGTCTCCAAGTTTTTACAGATCAGAGTGCCTCGACGTTAACTAATGGGTACAGGTTATCCAATGCCCTTGGACTTGATAGATATGGGTAAAGATTCCTCATTGCACTTGAGGCCTGTAAACTTGACTTGAATGAATGGGAGTTGAACCACTTCTGATAAGATTCATGTCTCTTCAAATCTCAGACATTGTCACTACACGATGATTTATCTATCTGTGTGGGCCTCATTGATGATCATACCTTTAGGCAGTATGCTTACATGTAGTCCAATGGTTAGCGGCCCTGCCTCTGGAACTAGAAGCTGTGAGTTGTCGATTCCGGCTATGTCACTCACCCAACATGCACGCTACTGGAAAGGGTTGCAGTCCTTAGGATGGGACATTAAGCCATGGTCTACTGTCCATTGTGCTTGTCATAAGGAGCTAGGGGAATTTCCCCGGTGCAATGAACCTGTAAATACTGTACATAGCGGCTGTCCTCTCAGTCACAACCAGTGGAAGACTAGCTCTTCAGTAAGCTGAGACTGGATCGAGATCACTTTCCTTCTTTTCCTGCCTCATTGTAGAGTCAACACAGTTGCTGCAAGAGCCAGCCTATGTCCTCTCTCTCACAACCAGTGGAGGACTAGCTCTTCAGTAAGCTGAAACTGGATCGAGATCACTTTCCTTTCTGTCCTGCCTCATTGTCGAGTCCACACAGTTGCTGCGAGAGCCAGCCTGCCCTCCGTGTCAGCGTTACTCAAACATCAGTATTCCCAGTAACAGGGCTCGAAATACTTATTTCTGCATACCTGCACTGGTGCAGGTAACATTGAAAATTACCTGCACTAGACAAATTTTACCTGCACCACTATGGATTTAGGAAGTATGGATCATACTAAAATTGCTCAGGAACTATAGCTATTTTTTCTATTATACTTTATAAGTGGTAACAGTCAATGCAGCTAGTAACAATCCTATATACATCTAAATCAAAGGACATGTACAATATATGTATGAAACCCAGTACATGGACCAGTGCAGGTAAGGTTCAGGTAGACACCAGAAATACCTGCACAGCTCCAGTTTTACCTGCACTAACGTGCATGTGCAGGTGGTATTTCGAGCCCTGAGTAAGGAAGGGGCTAATCTCCTGCATAATGAAAACTAAAATCAATGGAGATGGGAACTGACATTTAATTCCGAGAACGGCGAGCGCAGCGGCTCGATCTGGCGACCTGCGATGCAGACTCCCTCGGCGACTCCGATTCCGTCAGCAAGGTACTTGTACGACATGCCTTCCCCGCGCAGTCGCGCGTACTGTAATGCATCTATAACCACAAGGAACAGCTCTATTTCGCTGGTGCCCGTTCCCATAGGGAGGGAAGGATCAGGAACAGCTTGGTCTCTCAGGCTGTCTGGCGTCAGGATTGAGATATATTTGAAGTCAGTTAGAGAGTCATACATTCATGACCAACACGGATGGAGCCTTCTCTCTATGTTGGATTACGCCCTGCTAGCATCACATCGATAATTGCTTCAAGTAAGACACTTCATACAGGCTACCTACCAAGAAAAATGTAGCCTTATAATAATGTTGGCAAGTTTACCAACTTGATGAAACTTGATTCATGAAGGCGCAACATGTGTCTTGCAAGTTGCTTGGAATGATAGAATGTTAGAAAGGTAGCGTTATACCACAGTATAACACTACTCTCACCTCTCAAATAGAAGTACCCCCTGGAATAAAAGTACCCCCCGGACAAATCTTCAAAATCTAATAAAAGTACCCCCTGGAATAAAAGTACCCCCCGGAAAATTACCAAATTGACATGTAAACTGTGCCCATGCTACTTCAGTCCAAGAGAAGATGATAAGCAGGTAGGCTCTTTTTATTTATTTGTGCCTCAGTACCATATCAGTTATTTTTTTTTATTTTTATTTCTTATTACTATATCAGTTAATTGTATAAATAATGAACAGAATAATCCCCATGTTATTGCACATATTTTCTTTATCTGAGTGTCACACCATCAACAAAGGTTAAAATAAAATTAAAAAAATGACTGAAAATAAAAATTGAAGAAATGAAAAAAGAAGTTTATTTTATAATCATTGTTACAAAATAACATTTTGAAGAAACATTCCAACTTAGAATACCTTATTCGCCACTTGTGCTATTTTCAATGTTGCAGAAACCAAGGTCATAGACACTGCCCCCTGTCGAGAAATACCGGTACTGCAGAAAATATATGATTCTCTCGCGCATTACCGCGAGATTCGGCGTGAGTTGATGAATCCAACATGGCGGATCTTTTCGAGCCGATTGAACGCTATGCTTTGTTTTGGAATGATTTTTTCGTTGCTGGAACATTAAAACAAGTTGACTACGGGTGAAAAATAGTGGAAAAGTATTGGTAACTTTTTAATTTGTTTGGTTGGTGGTTAATTTCTGTGTTTTGATAGAGAATTTACGGAAGTAAGCGACTGTGTGTGTAGCATGTGACCTCGATGTTTTCGTCTTTGTTCAGCGCAACATTTCAAGATTTTTGGAAGGTTATAGATGGTGTAAAACGAAAAGGATATATTTTTTTACGAGTCCAGTACCGAATCACTTGTGTTCCGCTATTTTTGGACCTGAACCGAAACGTTTTTGCAAGTCCAGAACTGGTCCTGCATACCGGTACGCATCCCTAGTTATGTTTGGGTCATAGCGCTAGCGGCAGGGAAATCCGCGATGCCTTGTCCGAAAAATAGTGAATATTAAGCAAAAATACAGCGGAAATATGGGCAGAAAATACCAAACTTTCAATATTTTTGGGGTCCCTGGTTAGTAAAGAAAGCCCCAATTTGAAAAAAAAAATAAACGTACCGTCTAAAATAAGGACGTACCGGGTGGATTTTGAGGCGGAAAAAAATAAACGTACCGGTACGTTTATTTGAGAGGTGAGAGTACCTTTCTAACATTCCTAGCTTTTCGTCTGTCCTTGTGAAAGGTACTTTACACGACTTTCCTTACTCCAACCAGCTGTAAAAATGGGTACCTGACTTCATGTTCATATGGGGAGGTAAAAGTGGAAGGAGAGGGATGGGCTTGGCTTGACCTTCCAATTCCACACCCTAGACACAGTAGATAAACAACCCACTGCCTCTAGGCCCTTAGAAAGGCTATTAGAGACTTTTCTTTTCTCCCCAACCACTATTTCAAGACCCCTCCCTATTGAAGCAGAAACTCCTGTTGGTCTTGAGTGATCCCAGTGACAACAAGAAGCTTCTTGCGAGACCACCTGTGCTCTTCTAGGAAACGAGCTGTCATTTCTAGTTCTCAGAATCCCATTGCTAAGGGACTTTTTTTTACTCCCGAGCCACTATTTCAAGACCCACCCCTTCTGAAGCAAGGTCTTGAGACACCTACAGTGATTTTGCATCATACATATCCGAGTAAAGACAACTTGCGAGACTACCTGTGCTCTTCGAAGAAACAAGCTGTAGTTTTTAGTTCTCAGAACCCCACTGCTGTTCTAGTTGAGGGAGTAACGTCGACTGTGACATCAAGATCGGTCATGCATGGGACACCTACAGTGACTTTGTATCACATATTCCAGTAAAAACAACTTGCAAGACCACCTCTGCTCTTCAAGAAAACAAGCTGTCATTTTCAGTTCTAGTTGAGGGAGTTACATCTACTGCGACATCAAGATCGGGCATGCATGGGAACGTAAGCATGAACTCCTGCTGAGACACCTACAGTGATTTTGTACCAAAAATTCCAGTAAAAACAACTTGCGAGACCACCTCTGCTCTTCAAGAAAACAAGCTGTCCTTTTCAGTTCTAGATGAGGGAGTAACGTCGACTGCGACATCGGGATTGGTCATGCATGGGAACGTATAACGGTAAGCACCCCAGAGGGAGAATCTCTCATAAGCTCGATCAATCTCACGACGAAACAACCTTCGCATTCTACTGATCCCCTGGGCCGACCTGTGAATTGCCAATGGCTTTGTCAATGTCTATATAAGTCCTTAAAACCATACAACTCTTCACTTGTAGGCATTCATTATTCATATGAAGCCGTGGACGTCGGTATTGGATTTCTCCACGGAGTCAAAAAGGCTCTACCCCTGTCGAGAGTGCTCTAAATTGATTTAGTTGTAGCGCAGTGTGAAGTGCTGGCATTAACACTTGTTTGGTGTGCGAGCTCTAAGAGCAGAGCCTCTGTGTTTGGGGAATTCTTGTAAAAGGCAACCCGCCAGGTTTAAAAAAAAAAAAATTTTACAGCAGCTCTCTTAGCCATGGAGTTCTAATCGCTGTAGTAAAATGTTTCAGTTTTAACATAGGAGAGACTTTCTAATCCAAAAATGCTTGAAAAACAAACAACAGTCACTACCTCGAGCTCTCACTTGAATACAATTTTCTGGGGCTTTTCAGGACAGGAAATCTCATTTTCTACATTCTTCTGATCTTATGAACACTGACTAAACTTTAGGTGACCAACACTTAACAGAAAATTGGACTTAACCAAATTTTCGGCTGACTCACGGAACAGAGCTGTCTCCCGCTAGAGCCACGTAACTGCAGCAAGTGCCAGAAAACTTGTGTTATCCACCATCTCTGTTCTAAGTCGGACGGTGAGCTCCAACGAGGATATTAGATGAGTCCATTCCATGAACAAGGCTCACGGAGTCAGGCGAAAAGTTGCAGAAAGTTCCGATTTTTCTTTGGTGACAGTTACACTGATCTCACCAGGATTTTTTTCACAACATAGGGGCACTAAGTGCAGCAAAGTAAGCGATACAGTCGTTATTACTTAAAGGGGTCTAGGGAATTCTCCCTCCTGATAGATTTTAAATCTACAACCCTCAGAAACTCTATTTCCTGCATTTTGAGGGCCAAATCTAGCCAACAGTTGTTACAAAACAACAACAAAATCCCATTCGCTGGTTGATACACACCATAGGGGCCCAAATCACACCATAGGGGCCCAAATC
The DNA here is from genome assembly GCF_000003815.2 of Branchiostoma floridae. Classification (NCBI taxonomy): domain Eukaryota; kingdom Metazoa; phylum Chordata; class Leptocardii; order Amphioxiformes; family Branchiostomatidae; genus Branchiostoma; species Branchiostoma floridae. The sequence continues at coordinate 24,804,145 of NC_049987.1, read as the reverse complement.
ACAGCATGGTGGCCCCTTATGCTGAGAAGGCCTGGTGAGAACACTGAAGCTGTTGTATGAAGTTTATATAATATATATATATACTAATCTTCTGATCTTGTTACAGCGTCTTACCTTCTGCGCTGCCCGTGCCTTCTCCAGATCCAAGTCTCCCTCTGGAGCCTTGGTATCCTGCACCATCCGCTCTGCTTCGTTCAACCAGGACGTCAGGTCACGCATGTCACAGTGGAACTGCTGCCAGTGCGCCAGTGACTTCTTAAAGCGACTGCAAGGACAACGACAGATTCGTTAGTTTTATTCGTTAGTATCATTATACTTTAACAGGACGTCAGGTCACGCATGTCACAGTGGAACTGCTGCCAGTGGGCCAGTGACTTCTTAAAGCGACTGCAAGGACAACAGATTTGTTAGTTTTATTTGTTAGTATCATTATACTTCAACAGGACGTCAGGTCGCCCATGTCACAGTGGACCTGTTGCCAGTGTGCCAGTGACTTCTTAAAGCGACTGCAAAGACAGCGACAAATTCGTTAGTCGTATTCGTTAGTATCAACTATCATAATTTCAATAGGACGTCAGGTCGCCCATGTCACAGTGGAACTGCTGCCAGTGCGCCAGTGACTTCTTAAAGCGACTGCAAAGCAACGACAGATTCGTTAGTTGTATTCGTTAGTATCATTATACTTCAACCAGGACGTCAGGTCACGCATGTCACAATGGAACTGCTGCCAGTGCGCCAGTGACTTCTTAAAGCGACTGCAAGGACAAAGACAAATTCGTCAGTCGTATTCGTTAGTATCATTACTTCTAGAGGACGTCAGGTCCCGCATGTAACAGTTGAACTGCTGCCAGTGCGCCAGTGACTTCTTAAAGCGACTGTGGGGACAACGACAAATTCGTTAGTTTTATTCGTTTAAGTATCATTACTTCAACAGGACGTCAGGTCACGCATGTCACAGTGGAAATGTTGCCAGTGGGCCAGTGACTTCTTAAAGCGACTGCAAGGACAATGACAAATTCGTTAGTTGTATTCGTTAGTCTCATTACTTCAACAGGACGTCAGGTCCCGCATGTCACAGTGGAACTGCTGCCAGTGCGCCAGTGACTTCTTAAAGTGACTGCAAGGACAATGACAAATTCGTTAGTTTTATTCGTTAGTATCATTACTTCAACAGGACATCAGGTCCCGCATGTCACAGTGGAACTGCTGCCAGTGCGCCAGTGACTTCTTAAAGCGACTGCAGCGAAAACAACAGATTCGTTAGTATCATAACTTCAATAGGACGTCAGGTCACGCATGTCACAGTGGAACTGCTGCCAGTGCGCCAGTGACTTCTTAAAGCGACTGCGGGGACAACAACAGTTTGATTCACTGACAAACTTCCAAGACATTCAATTGCACATCGTGTTTAACTTAAGGAGTATAAGGCAATCTTCTCTCAATCTCTTCCCTATTGCCTAACCTAGCTAGAGGGCCAGGTAATTCATTCAGCAACTGCGGGGATAGCAACAGATTCGCTACTTTTATTCATTAGAATCATTGCTTCAACTGGCAGTACGATTGTATGTCATTATTGACTTCTGGGCATTAAGCCATTTTTGGTACCCCATCTCTGTCCTTATGCCAAACTTGTAACAAAAAATCCAGATTTTTGTCCAATTCAAAACAGGAATTTTAACCGGTTGCTTGAGTAAGTTTAACCTTGCATATCTGATTAGTACTTGAAATATCTGACCCTTGAATTCATTGACGTAAAAACTTTGTTGCAAAAGTCGGTAGTATCCAGTATGTAATTCAGTAGACACACAGAGACAAAGTTACATAACATAAAAGATACTATCCTACTCTAGCTGACTGCATTAGTGCTACTTCTCAGACAATAATGTCTTCTTTCATCTCTCTAACCCTGTCATGAAAGGACTCCACTCCCTTTGCCTCCCGTCCCCCATTAACCGACTCGTAGCAAGAACAAAGCGAGACTCCCAAGTTTGACATAAAAATCCCTCTTAGGCCTTAAGATTGCCATCAGCCATGTAATAATGACATTACATCGAGCCCAGAGGCCTCGTTGTGAGGGCACTGATGACAGCCGCCCTGTCCACGAAGTTATCCCGCCATACATAATCTCTTTAGTAGTTCATGTAGTACGTTCTCCAAACCCCCTAGCTGTGACAGCAATGTAACAACATAATGATACATGGATCGCAGATAACAGAAAAGGGATGTGTACCTTTTGGCCTACACTATCTCATCCCAGAAAGTGTAACTTTTGTCCATCTAAACCAAAGAAACTCTATAACAATATTCAATGAAGAAGCCTTTGCCCAGTGTCTTCAACCTTTTTCCATGTAATATTTGCTTGTCTTTGAATAACAAGCCAGTGCAAAAGTTCTAACAGTATGATCCATAATTATAAAAACTTCCCGTTTGCTTTATGATGCGAAGAAGCAAAACTTGGACTTGAAGTTAGAAACAGAAATACTGTTACATTACAGAAAGACATACAAGAAAAATGCTCCAAGTAGATTGTCAATCACCCATTCCCTTTGGTTTTCATATTTTTTAAAAAGATTGTTATGAAATGTATAAAATATGTAATGTCAAAAAAGCATTTCTTACCTGTATCTGTCCACATAATCCTTGTTGACCTTGTCCCACTCGACCTTGAGATTAGACATGGCATTCTCGATATTCTTCCGTTCGGAGGGCGCCACCTGAGAGATGGCGGGCCCCTTGCGCTCGTGGGCCGACCGCACCTGTGGCTCCAACGTGTCTAGCTGCTCCTTTATGGCCTGTAGAGCGAGAGATCACATTCATGGATAAGCATCGCTTTAATACTTCGAGGCTTTAATGTCTTAGCATATCAAACCACCCAGAAAGGGCAAGTGCACATTGACATCTTAACACAACCTACAAAAAGGCGAAGGTACACATACTTCTGTCATTTACTTTCGACACTTTAAGACTCTGAGGCTTTCAAGTCTCAGCATATCTGACCACCTAGAAAGGGCAAGTGCACATCGATAACTTTACACCACCAACGAAAATCCGAAAATACACATACTTTTGTCATTTTGTCACACTTTAATACTTCAAGGCTTCAACGTCTCAGCGTATCAAACCAAACTAAAAGGGTTAATGCATCAACGACTTTACACAACAACCTACAAAAAGGCGAAGGTACACATACTTCAGTCATTTCCTTACGACACTTTAATACTTCAAGGCTTCAACGTCTCAGCGTATCAAACCAAACTAAAAGGGTTAATGCATCAACGACTTTACACAACCTACAAAAAGCCAAAGATACATGATATTGTACTTCTGTCATTTTCTGTTACGACACTTTAATACTCCGAGGCTTTAATGTTTCAGCATATCATACCACCCAGAAAGGGCAAATGCTCATCGCTAACTTCAAATTAATGACCTACAAAAAGCCAGAGTTACATGACGTTGTACTTCTATCATTTCCTTGTAACACGTTAATACTCCAAGGCTTTATGTCTCAGCATATCAAAACACCCTGAAAGGGCAAATGCCATCAACAACTTAACACATCATCAACTTTTGCGCAGCTTAAAAGTGTAACACCGGAGGTACATGTACTTTAGTCATTTCTTTACTTCAAGGCATCAAAGAGTCTCAGTGTATCAAATGCCCTACAAAGAAGCAAAATCACTTTTGTACAACCTTCAAGTGTATCATGTACTCATGACCTTTTCGAAACTTTCAGCTATACATTTGCAGTAAGAAGCTCTACGAAAAGCCTGGCAAGTTTAACCTCTGTACAGTTAGGTCACATACTATATCAGAAATAGCTCCTATGCACACACTTCGAGTAATAAGTACATCATTCTACAAAGGTTATGTGTCACAAATATTGTAGTACCACGCAATAGATATTTTCATCGGCTTAAACAGAACACAGGCACAAAGCTATCACATCATCTACCAATGTGATAGGCATAATGCCATGGTTTCCTTGGTAAGCCTTGAAGCATATCAGACTTTATTAAGGATTACCCAAAATAGTATTCTTCCCCTGCTCTTAAAACTTCTTGATCTGTCAATGTTAGTTTTGCTTTGTGCATCTAGTTACAGAGCTAGAGGATAGTTTTGATGGTTGTACAGTCATTTTGCTGTTACAAAAGGTAAAAAATGTAAAGGTAGTCAAAAAAGCCTATTTGAGGCCATAGGGCTGTACTGTGTCTCAGGAATGGTTTTGGGGAAGTGTAGCCCCTGCACCCCCACCCCACCCCCACAGCATTTTACCTCCCCAACTGAAGTCAGGTACCCATTCTTACACCTGGGTGGAGTGAGGAAAGTTGTGTTAAGTGCCTTTCCCAAGGGCATGACATCGGTGGTATGTCAGGGGATATAACCCAGGACCTCTGGGTTCTGGGTCAAACACCCTGACCACTATGCCAACACAACTTCTGCTGTAATGATTGTAAACGCGGTGCATGATCGAGCCAACAGCAACGTGCGTCTGCCCTAAACCAGGAGCCATACAGAGGTCAAGACAGGCGGAAGGCAAAAGGTGCCCTAACTCTGTAATAAAGCTATTTCTCCTGCACCTTTGGAAAACTTGCCGCAGATTATAATCCATTTAAGACCGCTAAGATCGCCTTAAGTTTTCCACCAGGGTTATGTATGAACCATTTCTGGGCGACTTTGCTGCTCCGGTGTCAAGACTCTAACCTACGAAGCAGGGGTGGAGGATGCAAACTGGTTTGGCAGAAATTCGAATGATCTACATTTTGTATGTGGGTAGAATCCATAGTTGAACTGTTTTGAGCTTTCTTCCAACACAAATTCGTGGTGAGCGTTTTCCTTTCGTTGGAACAAAGCACAAAACCATTCAACTACTAAGGTTTGGCTGAAAGCCAGATAAACAGATTTTTTCCCTCTGCCCAGTAAGACTTGATGTATAAAGATTGATGATCAGAAAAGTTGCCATTGATCATCAATGTACAACTGAGACCTGATTCGAAAGCTCAGTGGTACAGGAACACTTTGATGTGATCCATTCTATTTCTTCCTTTCAGCGCTTCCAAATTGCTTCCTATAAATTTGGCCCACTGCCAAACCTTGGAAATAGGTCACAGCAAGCATCTTGCCGATATTCTAACAGATGCGTAAAGGTTTTGAGATGGATCTTAGAGGTATGTGCGTCACCCTTACCCATTTATCAAGGTTCTTTAATGTTCTTATGTTGTCTCCAGTACATACGCCTGGCACCAACAAGTCTTCGTCTAGACTCTGGGTCTGAGCCCTTGATGGGGAAGGGTGGTGAATTCTGATTCTTCTCTTGCTGCCAAAAAATTTTTAAGGCTGAATGTTGCATCACAGTCATAATAAAGGGTTCAGACTAAGGATGCGCATAGTAAATTCCTCACAAGGCTTACATGGACTTGATTTACATACTACGTCTGTGGTTAAAGGCAAACTTGTTAGATAAAATTTGTTAGATATTTCCTAAAGTCCAACTACCTTGTATGTACAAGCTACCATGCATTGTACTAATTGTCCTGCAATAAAGTTCTGTCTAGAAATAAAGTAAACTCTTCCTACAAAATAGCTTACGTCTGCTTTAGCACAAATTTTCACATAGAATTTGGCCTTCTTTTCTCCACATCACACACTTTTTTTACCTATAATACACCCCCACATTCAACATCCTCCTAGACATCTTGTCCACAGCCAAAGGAAGACGAATGCCGCCCAGTGCAGGCATGGTGACCCATGACACCCGCGCCTCTCCCTTACCCTCCTCCCACTGACATCTAAAATCCACTGATCTATCTCACAGTTCAAGTGTGACTAGGGCTGTGTAACTTTTACTTCAACAAGAAGTTCAGGTACAGGTTCAGGTCCGGACCTGTACCTAAACTTGTGTACCTGTACCTGTACCTGTACCTATGCCTGTACCTAAAATTTGCTTAGGTACACAGTTCTAATTGTGACGGAGAGAAGACGGGAAAACGGCTTGTATCAGCTAAAGGCCTTGAAAAAAAATTTATGTTACGTGTTTCAGTCCTGAAAGAATTAGGGTCAGTAGGAAGGGATTATCTTTTTTTTTAAAATCTTTTAAGGCTGGACAAAACTCTAGTATGACATGTTATAGTATAGTCGACTGAAAGTAGACTGAAATGCATGAGGACACTGAGTGTCTTTCAATGTCAAAATTAGATAGGACAAGCTGTGTTTTTATAAGATAAAATAAAACATTCTAACTGGAAGCTATGTTAGTACACTGCCCATCAAAAAAGTCTAGGGATGACAGGATTTTCTAGGGTAGGTAGGGAAACAGGAAACGCAGCATTTTTTTCCTAGGCCTCACTCAAGTCTTATAGCACAGCTCCAAGGGGAGACTGGAACAGTGGAGACAACGCGAGGAAACGCGCCGAACCACATGCCGGAACGGTTAAGTAAATGTGAGTCAGATAGCCTGGGTAGCTATGTTCTTCCTCAAGGGTGGTCATACATTGTAAGTCAGAAAAAATGTGATTAGCTTGGCAAATAACTGTACAGTAACTTTTGCTTCTGTTATTGTTATGCACCTAATAGTCTAGCTAAACATAGGGCAGCAAGTTTTCTTGCTGTTTCTGTAGCAGGGTATATTTTCTTCCTTTGTTGTTGTTGTGGTTCACCTTATAGTGTCTAGTGGCACATAGAAGGGGGAGGAGTAAGTTTTCTTGCTATTTAGCAAGTTTCCTTGCTGTTTCTATAGCAGGGTACATTTTACATTATAAGCCCTTCCCCTTAACATGCTTGAGGCACCTAATGGTACAGTTGAGTAAATGTTAAATAGAGTTGGCAACAACATCTTTCATCAGGTGGTCAAAGGTAAGAAGAAAAATGGACAACTTTTACTTCTAAGGTACGCCAAGAGTTGCCAGAGAAAAAAGTTTTGAGTGTACAAATCAACATGCTATGTACAGGGTCTCTCCTGTAACCGCAAGATGTTAATCTCAAAGCTACTCTGTGTATACATACAGGAAATATCTCAAGCAAAGGCGCCTGGCAGTTGTAATCTTCACCCACACATCACCTTCCCCATTTCTCACGGTTATCATACAAACACAGGTGCTGCGCTAGGGCTTGCAGCAAGACTGGCGTTAAAAAAACACCCATTTTGAACTTCCAAAAGGAGGAAAAAACTCTGGCAAGAGTCGAAATGTCCCCTATCCGTATCCCCGAGGCATTTTCCGTCGCGACTGACAGAAGTAATGAGAGCCGGAGGGAATATTTCGCCTGATTTACGGCGAGAGCAGCGCGTTTCGATGCTGATAGGTGCAGGCACGCGTTCGTCTTACCCAAAAGACAACGTTAGCTGTCCGACTGTCCCACAACTCACGGATGGGGAAAAGCCGGGAGGGACTTTGTAGGGATGTGGATTTATCTCGCTGTCCTCGCAGAGGCTGCACTGAGAGCCAAATTGACGACAAAACGGACAGAAAACTAATTATAACGTACAAACATGGTACTTTTCGGCGGCCGCTGGGCAGTCGTAATGAGGTTTTAGGTCACCAACTGTAATGTCCTCATCTCCGGGGAGCCAAGATGGCCATTACGGGACCAAGAAAATGGGCTTTCTTGCCTTTCAGGCTTAGAGAGGCTGTTATAACTGGCTCTGCATATAGAATGAAGAAAACTTCTTCTTTTTTTGGTAAGTTTCAAGAAATGGGCTTTCATGCCTTTCAGGCTTATAGAGGATGTTATACTTAAAGCTGGTTCTGCACATAGAATGAATAAAACTTTTTCTTTTGCAAAATGAGCAAGTATATGGGGTGTGAATTGAAAGAAACATCGGAAAACTGATACCAATAGAAGGATACCAAATTACATAGATTTCACAGATGTGAAAGAATAAATTAGATGATCGATTGTTCTGCACAACGTGCATGAATTCTGTGTTTAGTCATTTGCTTTTAACTTTCCTGGCCACTTACATTTCATAATGTATGCAATTTATTTTTGCCAAACTTTTTCTTAGTCGCACTCTTGTATCAATCAATTTTGGGGTTCCAAGACGAATCATCCATATACTGTAATCGATGAATCATCGCCTTGTAGACGTATTAAGTTTTCTCATGTGACACAAAAACGAAAGATTCATTGGTAACAAGGGTATGCCCCATACCTCACCATTAAAAGTTTGACTTCAAGTCGTATATTACAAATTCACACAAAACCCATGATAATTAAAACCTTGGAAGATGTCATCCGTAAAATTTACTTGTTGTTGCCATATGAAGAAGAATTAGACACAGACGAGGAGAGAATCCCAGCTGGAGAAAAGATCATTATACTGAGATAATTGGACACTTGTTCCCAGGGAAATTACACACTTCACACTCTTAGGCCTAGGAAAAAAAATGTTGTGTTTCCTGTTTCAGTCCTGAAAAAATTAGGGTTGGTAGGTAGGGGATATCTTTTTTTTTTGTAATTTTTTTTAGGCTAGCCAAAAATCTAGTGATACATATTACAATACAGTTGAACAAAGGAAACTGTAATGTATGAGGACACTTGTCTTTCAATGTCTAACTTTGATTTTGTGCACAATAGATACATTAATCCTTCATTAGATAGGACAAGCAGACTGTTTTTACTTCAATAGGAAGCAGGCTGAATAAAAATTCTAACTGGAAGCTATGTGACTCCACTGCCCACCCAAAAAAAAGTCTAGGGTCGGCAGGCTTTTCTAGGGAAGGTAGGGAAACAGGAAACACAACATTTTTTTCCCTAGGCCTTAGGGTATTGATCATTGAGCATTTAAGGACTGGGCTTAAACCACGGCTGTCCCCAGCTTTATTTCTTGCATTGTTTGGGAGCTCATGTTTTTAATTTTCGTTGTTAAATTCTTTTTAGGAGGTTTAGGACTCCTGACAAAGGTCGACGGATGTGCGACCGAAAGTTGAGGTGAGCAATTTGTCGAGTTGAAAGACAGCTAAAAACTTCAATATAAAGTTTGGGACTGATGTGTCCGACCCAAGAAGCACATTTCCATCCTAGGACAGAGGGACCGGTCTTGCAGATGGCCTTGCACTACACATTTAATATAAAATGAGTTAACGTTTCAGGGCACCAACTCAAGTCAATGGCTTGGTAATTGACAGCAAAACTGCTGATTTTGCACACAAAAAAATCATCAGTTAATTGTTGTAAGAAATCTTGTTTTACATGTACATTTCATTGCCAAACTGCTTTTATCTGATTAGAAAAAAATTGTTAAGATGGGCTCTAATGATTGACTTTGTTCCCATGCATATGTGGCTTTTGAATAAGGTTTTTATGCCTTTCTGCTGTTTAGCTTTAACTCCTGACTGCACAGCACAGCTGACTTAATCAGGCAGAAATCCCAAGGGACACGTAAAAGGTGCTTAAGCCTTATCTTTAAACCATAAAGCTTTCAGAGATCTCCAACCAACCATTCAGGAAAGCTGCATGTGTATGTAATGCCTCACCCTTTGCACTTACATGGTAAAATGAAGGAAGGAAGGAAGGAAGGAAGGAATGAAAGAATGAAGGAAAAATGATTGCTAGGAGGCAGCCATGATGTTTCTGCATTCCTTACAAGCTACATTTTCCTCCTAACTCAAAAGAAATGTTACAATTAATAGGATACTTTTTTTTAAAAACCACCGCAAACATCTTTCCATGGCAGTAAGAGACAACAGTGCACGGTGCAACCACGAACTTAAAACCACCGCGAAAAGTCCTTTTTCTCGCTACTGCAAAATAAAATCCCCGCAAACTTAAATGCATTTACAGTGCAGATAGGAGATAAGAACACATTGTTTCCATTGTATTCACATCCACAGACTTTAACAGCATTAGATTTAAGGTGTTTATGAAATAACGGTGATAAACATTCCCATCTAGAAATGAAAATAACCTTAATGCAAGTATAAGTGGAATGAGGAAGCAGGGATTGAAAATAACTTTAAGACCCTTTCCCACTATTCTTATTCCTCAACAAATTCACTTAGTCACTGTGACAGCATTTGTACAGGGAAAATCAAATGTAAACGGGTAGTGAGATAACAAGCTATTTTCTGAATCAAGCACAGCATCAAAATGACTATCATTCTGATCCCAACACAAAAAAATACTTTTTTTGCAAAACAGCATTTTTACGGAAAAAGGAAATTTGTAGCAAAGCCCTCCCGGGATTAAACAAGTTTTCCTTGTCCAGATTCAGTTATACACAGATCTAGAGAGGGGACTGAAATGACTCTATTATTTTTATACCACAACAAATTTGCTGCCTTAGCAGCATTTATTCATAGAAAAGAAATAAGTTGTAGCACTGTAGTAGGATAATGAAGTTTTTTGCCTTTAGACTTAGTTACACGCAGACACGGGACAGAAATGAGACCAAACTTTCTTAGTTATTCCAGAGACGAATGCAGCGCCGTGGGTGCATGTCCGTTAATACGGGTTCCATCTTAGCAGTAAATTACATCATTATTTCTGGCCGGCACCCGAGGGATGCCGCGAATATCGAGAGGTGCTCCCCGCATTCTGCTTAAGACTCAATTTTCCGAGGCAACCAAGTCGTAAATAGGCGACACCTCTCCGAACCCCCCCTTGGAATCCCGCGCACGTGCCCCGATTCCCGATCCAATCCTATCAGCGGCTCATACGTTGCATCGCGGGGCTAAAACTAGATTCGGCGTATCATTGGTTCCTGCTGTCATAATCCGCGGATTACGCCAGAAAATCCCTGCATGTTGTTTTTGAGATTTGTCTTGCGGCGAGCTCGGATAATTGGATTTCACTTTATATATAGCAGGTTTCCTCTGCAAGATATGTTTTGCATACTTAATGCTTCGTTGTTTGTTTGAAACTTTGTTTATTCATGACCAACAGAAACAAATTTGGACTAGAATAGATATAGAATAATGAGTTAGAATATCGATTTGGATTTGTGACTTAGGTTTGATATTTACAACAGTTTCATATATTTGAGTAACTTGAATTACTTTTGTTATGATTTAGTGTGTTTACTTTTAATTGGCTCTTAATAGAGCATATGCATGCTAATCAAGACTTAATTGTGATTTACTTGAGTACCTTTACTTTCATATCATTGTTATTTATTTGTTTGTTTGTTTATTTTGTCTTTTGTATTCCATGCTGGGCTCACATGAAAATCAGTCACAAGACTGAAGGTACGATCCCACTGTCTCTAAATAAATGAGCTTGAATTGGCCTGCAGACCGCTCGTCTAACAAAGTGAGAATACAGTCCTAAACAGGTATTTTTGTAAATGGTACAAATCCTGAGCATTCAGCAGTTTTCCTGGTGCTGTATGAACAGACTTCCTGTTGGGACAACCTAACAGACGACCAAACACAATAGCCAGGTCGTCCTTATGAAGATATGGTCATCACCTGAACAAGTTTGACTGTACAAATGTACTGTAAATGCATTTAAGTTCGCGGGGATTTAATTTCGCGGTAGAGGGAAAATCGACTTTTCGCAGTGGTTTTAATTTCGCGGTAGCACCATGTACTGTAGTCTCTTACTGCTATGGAAAAATGTTCGCAGTGGTTTTAATTTCGCATTGAAGTGTCCACCACGAAAACCGCGAACATTAATCCACCGCGAACATTTTTGCATTTACAGTATTCCGCCAGAGGGGAGAGGCATTTATGGCCCACTCGCCACAGGTCAGCATGCTGGGCCCCAAATTTGATTCACCTGCGAATAATTGGAAACTGAAAACGGCTATTTGTCAATAATACCTGACGGGGAGCTTGACACCTCCGGCCACTGGAAAATTGGACAAGTGGCCGTTATCTCGGATGCCGGGGTGTCAAAACTTACTCCTCACAACTTTTTGCAACTGTACACTTTCAGAACAGGATGGTCTTCCAATGGTTTTGCGGCCACTATTGGTCGGGAACTATGTAAATTCAGAGGACAGCTTGAGATTAAAAAGATTAGAGCATTGCAGATAACTCTCTCACTCACTCAATTATTTTCCCCCATTATTTTCCCCATTCCCCCAAAGTATTAAGAATAATGTCTGTATTGACCAACTGTATTCAGTGACAATTTTAGGTCCCTTAATTGACAGTTTGTCTTTTTTCACCTTTACTGCAACTTTGTATTTTTTCTTGTGCCAGGTCTTAACAGATTTCTTGTTTAATTCAAAATCTGTGAAATCAAATAAATAAAAAAAATTAACAAAGGTTTGACTGTATTTCCAAGGTACTACCATTATACTTTGACTACTGGAGGTATAACTAAGAAGAGAAATTCTTTTACTTCACTTCCCCATTTTCTTTGGAAAAAAACAAAACAATTATAGGAGAGTTCTTCCTCCAATAAACTGATATAGTAGTAGTAGGTAGTAGGCATCCTTCCATAAATGGATATGCAGTTATCAATTCCCACAAGTTTTTCACCATACGCAAACTGAACACGCCATACGGAACATCCGACAAATCAAAATACATCACAAGACGAGACAGAATTCAACACAGCGCTTTGAAGTGTTTCATTCTGCGCGGATCAATGCTTGACCCCAGGTCCCCCCTGGTAACTCTGACGGCCACTTCAATACCACAGATTTGGTATTGCCGGCAGGATGCATGGAAGGCATTTAATTTGGCCCTGTTTCAATTCCTTACAGGCTTTCCCACAGAATACCAAACAGATATCTGCTCAGAGAGGAACTTGCAACGTCCTATAAACCTGTATGTGTGACCACCTCTACATAAGGACCACCTGGCCATTGATATACAGTCAAACCTGTACGTGTGACCACCTCTACATAAGGACAACCTGGCCATTGATATTTATCATAAAACAATAACCAAAAACCTGTACTAGTGACCACCTCTACATAAGGACCACCTGGCCATTGATGTACAGTCCAAAATGTACTAAGTGACCACCTCTACATAAGGATCACCTAGCTATTGATGTACAGTCAAAAATATACCTGTACATGTGACCATCTCTACATAAGAACCACTGGCCATTGATATACAGCCAAGAACATAACTGTGACCTGAGCTCTACATAAGGACCACCTGGCCATTAATATTTATGATAAAACAATAACCAAAAACCTGTACCTGTGGCCACCTATACATAAGGAACACCTGGCCATTGATATATAGTCAAACCTGTACCTGTGACCACCTCTACATAAGGACCACTTGGCCATTGATGTACAGTCAAAAACATAGTTTATCTGTAACCACCTCTACATAAGGATCACCTGGCCATTGATGTACAGTCAAAAACATACCTGAGAACATCTCTACATAAGGACCACCTGACCATTGATATACAGTCCAAAATGTACTAGTGACCACCTCTACACAAGGACCACCTGGCTTTTGAAGCAGATATTCTTTTTAAGTTAGATATCAAATCCCAGTGGCCTGATTTTTCCCTATCAGGTAGGTGAAACTAATGATAGAGGTGATAAAACTTAAAAGAAAGCCACCAAAATCTATGATTAACACATCACCCATTTCTGGAATTAATGCCTTGTGTTCTTGACTACTTGTGATTCAGTCTTACGAAACCGGAATGATGTCAGGTCAATGAATTCCTTGCTTCCGGGAATGTGGAATCATCATTCCGTGCGTCGTCTTCCACACAGCTTTGGACCGTAAATTGCCGCGCACATCAAAGGAATTTGAAATCTGGCTGACTGCATTTTCCCATATCCAGGGGCAACCCTTACAGAGAAGGGTGAGGGAGTAAATATAACCAAATCCTTCACACATCTGCAACAGGCAACACTATAAATCCGGAAAGGCACTCTGAATCTGAAAAACTTTTGTTTTATCAGATACTTTTAAATCACAGAATACCAATAGTAACTAAAGGGGAACATTGATTATTTAAATCATGTACAGTTGACCCAAATTCTATCTGAAGAATTCTGCAGAACTGACAAAATGTTAGCATATATAAAGTACATGTATGCTATCTAAAAACTACAATGTAACAGAAAAACTCAATAAATTTGTCCATTAATTTTTTAAGACGAGGGAAGAGACCTAAATGGAATATAGCAGAATTTTTCTACTCTTTACTTTTGTTATCTAACTGAACACATTTAGCATGAATATCTAATAATATTCATTGTTGTTATAATAATTATTATTACGACTTCTCTAATTATTCTATTGAGCCTTGTTTCCATCACCAAATTGGAGCCAAATTCATGAACTTGAAAACCAGTCACCAACCAATGTAGCTAAACCTGCCCAATTCCATGCTCACAATCCAATTATCGCATCCATTCCACTAGGAATTTCTGAATTCATATCCAATAAAGATCATTGTCATCATAATTCCTCTAATAATTTCACTGAATCTTGTTTCTATCACCAAATTGGAAAACCAGTCAGCAACCACCAAGGCTACATAGGCTGCCTACATGTACATTTGTAGTTAAATGCTCTAAATCCAATTACCTTATCCATTCCATCAGGGCAACAGCGTCTTCCTGCATTAATATCCAATAAGACTCATTGCCATTACAATTACTATAATTCCTCTAATAATTTCACTGAACCTTGCTTCTATCACCAAATTGGAAAACGAGTCAGCAACCACCAAGACTACACCTGCCTAGTTCCATGCCCCCAGTCCAATTATCTAATCCACCCCACCAGGGCAACTATCTTTCTGCATTGATAAAGATCATTGTCATTATGATTTCTATTCCTCTAATAATTTCACTGAACCTTGTTTCTATCACAAAATAAATTGAAAAACCAGTCAGCAACCAAGACTACACCTGCCAAGTTCCATGCCCACAGTCCAATTATGTCACCCATCCACCAGGGCTACAGAATCTTTCTGCATGACTTCAGATCCACCTATGCGAAGGTCATTATCGCTCCCCGGGCAATGCTTATCCCCTTCTAACTGCCAGGAAAATGCACTTCGGTCCAAAAACGAGTCTTTCTTATCACCTCTCATCTGTCAATGGAAAGCATTGATTCCCAACGTTTGTGTGTCATTCAGTCTATACAGACACGTTTAGTTACTGTTTATTCAAAAAACTGTTCATCTTTACAGGCATCACTTGTAACTGTGAGGAAAATGCACTCCAGTAGAAAAACAAGTCTTTCTTGTCCCGAATCATCTGGAAACGCTAGGTAATGAATCCCCGCTTTCCGTTACATTTGCTGTGCTCTGATGTGCTCAATGCGTCTCTCGCGCAAGGCTCAATCCCTGACGAGTGGAAGCGAGCCGTCGTGGTTCCCATACCCAAATCCAAGCCTCCATCGGTCAACGAACTTCGCCCGATTTCACTGACCTCCATTCTTGGCAAGGTTGCTGAAAGTTTCGTCGCCGAATGGGCCGTCTCTGATATCTCTAATCAAGTCGACCCCCAACAATTCGGGTGTCTTAGAGGAAGGTCTACAACCCATTGCCTCCTGAACTTAACAGATGAACTTTTCAAGGCCACCGACGAGCCAAAGACGTTATGCTCCCTTGTGTCTACGGACTTCAGCAAGGCATTTGACCGGGTCAGTCATAATACAGCCATATGCCGTCTGATTGAGCTAGGCCTCCGTCCGTCGCTTGTGAGATGGATCTCTGAATTCCTGACAAACAGATCACAGGTCGTGCGGTATCACGGGGTTCTCTCTGCCAGCGCTACGGTCACCTGTGGCCTTCCTCAGGGAACCATTCTTGGACCGCTTATCTTTATTGCATATATTAATAGTGCGGCTAGCCATGCTTCGTCAAAGAGGTGGAAATTTGTCGATGACTTAAATC
>NC_049987.1:24784745-24788268 GCF_000003815.2 Branchiostoma floridae | reverse complement strand
TTGGGCATTCGAAGCCCGTCCACTGCCATTCCAAAGGTGCGGAATGACGTACATGACCTCGACAAATGGTCCCACGATCAACATATGGTCCTGCATCCAAAGAAATTGCAGGTGATGCACATCCATTTCAGCAAAAGCTGCACCTGTTCCCTATCCCCTCTATCTTAACGACATCGAACTGCAGCAAGTCAAAGTTATGAGGATATTGGGGGTTTTCCTACAGGCAGATCTAAAGTGGAACGCTCATGTTGATCATATATGCAGCAGAGCGAGCCAGTGTTTGTACCTGCTACGGAAACTGAAACACTTCCATGTTCCAACAGAAGATCTCGTGACAGTGTACGTGTGTTATATCCGTCCTGTCACTGAATACGCTGCGCCAGTCTGGCATCCTGGGCTGACAAACACACAGACCCAGAGGATCGAGAAGATACAGAGACGCGCTGTCCGCATCATCCTGGGGTCTGACATCGCGTACTCTGAGGCGTGCACCCTCCTGCGGCTGCCCTCCCTCCACGAACGTCGTTCCAGTCTGACACTGAACTTTGCCAAGTCTCTGCTTTCATCAGAACTGTACCGTCACTTCCTGCCTGACATGCGAGGGAACATCAGCAGTCGGTCAACTCGTTCATCTACGAAACTGAACTTGCAACGTTGCAGAACTGAGCGCTACAGAAACAGTGCTATTCCCCACATGACCCGATTGTTGAACGATTCATGACTGTACCAAAGCCTACTGTTGCCACTTTATAATTAATGGTTAATTGTGTGAACGTCTTTCTCAAACCAGTCCTCTCGAATTAGAGCAGTTTTTATCTAGCTTGCCTTTTACCAATTCGATTATGATATTTTATTCTATTGTATGCCAGATTATTTTGTATACCAGATCGTTGGCTCATTTGTATATGTATGCCAAGTTTAACATTGTGTATGTAAAGTCTAACAACAATTCAGCCCCTGGGCTGCTAGTGTTAGACTCTGAGTTTGTCTCTCAATAAAGCCATCCACACATTTCATTTGAAAACTGTTCATCCTCACAAACATCAATAAATGCCAGGAAAATGCAATTCAGTTGAAAAACAAGTTTTTCTTATCCCGTATCATCCGCCAACGCTACTTAACGATTCCTTGCTTTCCTTATTACATGGATTTCATTTCGTCTGTCGAAAAACAAGTCTTTGCTATTGCATATCACCTTGCAAAATGCTACCAGACAATTCTTTCTTTTATACTGGGTGCCTCCACTTCATTTCGAGAGCTAAACCCCCGATTTGACCCCACAAACATCTTTAATAAACTTGGGATACATTTTTCCTTGTCAGGGGACGGAACATACCAAGACTGGAAATGGGGAGGATTGACCTCATCAAAGAAAGCAGTCAAGGGCGCGGTGACCTTCCCCTTTTCCAGCCATTCCATACCCAAGACAGACACTAGCAGCATATTGCAGACATGCATTTGTAATTCATACCCGACGTTGCCAAATCACCTGTTATGAAAGCTGCTCTCCCTAGTGTTGATGCCAGCCAACCTCCCCCTCTCTCCGTCATAGCGGGGAAATATTGCAATAACATCCCATTACCGGCGCTGACTTGTACAGATGAGGATCGGTTACAACCGGCTATCAGCACATTAATGCCATCCTGGGCAGTTGACCTCGGTCCATAGCGGCAAATATTGTCTCCATTCATTTCTGTCCAACGTCTGTGGAAGGCCGATCTGTTACTGATGTCTTTCATCAAACAGACAGGATTTCTTCTGCAATGCTCTGAGGTCTTAACACTTGAAACTAGATTCCTTGGACACTAGTATTTGATACTGTATACAGGTATATATGGCACTAGTATGCAGTATAGGAAACAAATGCTGCTATGTACTTTCAAGTGACTATATCTGTCCAACATCTCTGGAAGACCGATCCGATATCAAAATTTTCGTTGAACAGATAGACATGATATCTTTGGAGCTGCTTGAATTTCCTATCTAATCACATTATCAAACCTGTATTGGATTCTATACAGCATGCATGAAAAGGTAATGCTATGTACGCACAGCATACAAATGACTACTTCCATGCAAATTATCTTCTAAAAGACTAAACCAGATCGCACCTCTTTTTGTAACCAACAAGATTAATTTTCTTCAATGTGATAAATACTTCTCATAATCTTCACGCTTTAAATACTGACGGCTAATAAAGTACATGTACTTGAAATATCCACAAGGACCCAGCCATTTTGCAGATTATCTTCCAGACTGAAAAAAGAAATTATTACAAACCACTTCCAATCAATAGTTTTCCAGCCTCCCCCTGCCCCCCAAAAATTCAGCATCAGCATTATAAACAAATCAAAATCACAGGCAATAGAAAATGTTTCTGTTCCATTGCTGTATTACCATACAGTAAAGAAACTCCAAGAGCTAAGGAAGCTTGCAGGATGCAGAGCACAGTGGAGAAAGATGAAGAAAGACTGAATGCAGCTACAGGACTTTCCAAAGACTGTAGATGCAGAACACAGTGATCAAGCCGCCAGGGGGCCCATTATCGAACTTGACCCTGCCCACCTACCAGATATCATCAGCATCCATCCAAGCCTTCTCGAGTTATACTGTTGACACACCAGGGCTCGAAATACCACCTGCATATGCATGTTAGTGCAGGTAAAATTGGAGCTGTGCAGGTATTTCTGGTGTCTACCTGCACCTAACCTGCAGTGGTCCATGTACTGGGTTTTTAAACATAAATGTCCCATGATGTAGGTGTATGTGGATTGCTTTTACTGCATGCGCATTGACTGTTGCCAACTATAAAGTATAAAAGAAAAATAGCAATGACCTGAACAATTTCAGTATGATCCATACTTCCCAAATTTAGAGTGGTGCAGATAAAATTTGTCTGGTGCAGGTAACATTGGTCTGGTGCAGGTAATTTTTAATGCTACTTGCACCAGTGCAGGTATGCAGAAAAAAGTATTTCAAGCCCTGCACACACACACACACACACACAGACACACAAACACGCCCAAAACATAACCTCAGCCATTCTGGCAAAGGTAATGATGATGATGATTACCAGACAGAACAGATTCTGAAACCAAACACTATGCACAGTTATAAGGAATAAGTTATGACTGCGTCTTAACTTCTCATCATGGCACTTGTAAGAAAACAGACCCTGCGGGATGGCAGCACACACCGAGTATTAACACCAGCCAAATATTGTTGATGCAGAACACAGTAAATTATGATGATGATGATGACCAGACAGAAGATATTCTGAAAACGAACACTATGCACACTTAACAAGTAAGTTATGACTGCGTCTTAACTTCTCATCATGGCCCTTGTAAGGAAACAGACCCGGGGGGACTGCAACACACCACGAGTATTAACACCAACCGTAATCACTCCCCTGAGGGGTCAATATGGCACATGCAATTAAATGATCGCTCCAGTCTCGTGGGAATACCGGCGCCTTTCTGGCTCCCGTCATTAATTGATCGGCTATCATCACCGTTGAACG